>NC_142943.1:35350177-35367677 GCF_046866305.1 Octopus bimaculoides | reverse complement strand
AAGGAAGGAGAGACAGAAAGAAGAAAGAAATGCACATTTTCATGTATGCACAGATACATGCACGTTGCATATGTATACACAAACACACGCATGCATAAAGGAACATACACACGCATGCGTGAACGCACATACACGCATGCGTGAACGCACATACACATCGATATGAACTAATCTCATATGTACATGTATCCATATATCAGCTGTAATTAAACTGCACAAAATCACATTATTTCAATTTTCTGGTCAATAAATAGATTATCGCCAGTTGTAAAGAAAATCTGGATGTTGTCATTATACCCCAGTTATGTGTACGCAACGAACCAACTTGCCGTTAAAAAAATATATTGCAAGGGACGCTACCCTGTTCAAGATGTACAATGGGAATTATGTCCCTTTAAATCGTTATTTTGATGAAAATATTCTTTTCTACTCCTAGACACGAGGTCCGAAATTTTGTGGGAGGGGGCCAGTCGATTAGATCAACCCCTGTACGCAACTGCTACTTAATTTATCGGCCCGAGGTTATAGTAGAAGACACTTGCCCAAGGTGCCACGCAGTGGGACTGAACCCAGAACCATGTGGTTGGTAAGCAAGCTACTTACCACACAGCCACTCCTACGCCTGTTACATTTTTATTATTTAATTCGTGGGTGATAATTTTCATCATGAACTTCCAAACCTACATCAACGCAGAAAATTTGAAAATACTCTGGTGATTGTTTCAGAAAATCCAATTGGTTGGAAATAGTTTTAAAAGATACTTATCATAAGCGCTGTGTGGTAAGTAGCTTACTTACCAACCACTTGATTCCAGGTTCAGTCCCACTGCGTGGCATCTTCTACTATAGCCTCGGGCCGACCAAAGCCTTGTAAGTGGATTTCGTAGACGGAAACTGAAAGAAGCCTGTCGTATATATGTATATATATGTATGTGTGTGTATATGTTTGTGAGTCTGTGTTTGTGTCCCCCCCCCACCCACAACATCTCTTGACAACCGATGGTGGTGTGTTTACGTCCCCGACGCTTAACAGTTCGGCAAGAGAGATCGATAGAATAAGTACTAGGCTTACAAAGAATAAGTCCTGGGGTCGATTTGCTCGACGAAAGGCGGTGCTCCAGCATGGCTGCTGTCAAATGACTGAAACAAGTAAAAGAGTAAAAGAGTAAAAGAGTATCTGCTATTTCTAGCTCAGTCAAATGACCACTTTGACGGTAAAGGCCGTAGTGGCATTGAGCCGTCTTCGTTCTTTATTTCAATTAAAGGAAAAAGGGGGAAAAATACAAGAAAATAAAGATAAAGATTAACTATCCAATGAAAGTTGTAATACGATAACTGAAGTGTAATGGGGATGGAGGAGAGGGAAGAGGACATATATATAGAGGGAAGCAGGTAGAGGTAGAGAGGAAAGGAGGCTGTGCGAGGTGGTTTGGATATTCTGGTGTCATAGTACAGCTGTTTGCTATACGTACACTTGACTTCTATTCAACTGTGTCTACTCTGAGTATTTTAATGGCTGGCTTTTTAGTAAGGAAAAGCACGTGTTGGATATTCTGTTACACCTTTTTCTCAAGTAGAGACATGGCTGTCAGCCTTCCTGTCTGTCTGTCTGCCTGCCTGCCTGGTTGGTTGCCTGATTGCCTGTCTGTTTGTCTGTCTGTCTGTCTGTCTGTCTGTCTGTTTGTCTTTGTGACTCTCCTTCTTTTATGTGTGTCTGCGTGATTGTTTGATGGTTGAAGTAGCTACATCTGCACCTGCTTTGGTTTTGGTGTGGTGCGCTATGATGTGGTGTGGTGTGGTGTGGTTGGCTTTATGAATGACAAGAGAAAATAAAAGAGAGAGAGAGAGAGAGAGAGGGGGCGGGGGCAGTGAGATAAATAAATAAAATAATATATTACAGGAAAATAAAATAAAAGCATGTTACAAGTGTGGATCAAAATTATCCGGAAATTCTCAGAAGGCAATGATATTAATTGAGATATCATATCGAAAGCTGCTGGAGAGAATATACTATAACGCGTATTGCATGGGAAAAATTGTATGCGTGTGGTGGTGGTGGTGCTGGTAGGGTGGGTAATGTGTGTGTGTGGGTGTGTGTGTTTGTGTGGTAATATACTTGCTTCCCAACCACATGGTTTCGGGTTCGGTTCCACTGCGTGGCACCTTGGGCAGGTGTCTTCTAGTATAGCCTCAGGCCAACCAAAACCTTGTGAGTGGATACTGGTAGACAGAAACTGAAAGAAGCCCGTCATATATATATATATATATATATATATATATATATATATGGTGGTTATCTACTCCTTAAACAGAGTTTGACCACCTCCTGCACCTAGACCTTAGCCCTTTCATGGCGTCTAATGTGGCTTTTTAAACCAGACAGTGTTTTGAAAAAACACCCACACAGATTGCACCTCTGATTTGCACTACCAATACCTGCAAGTAAGTTCTGCTCATTGTGGATCCTAACATGTCTTTTAAGACCCCCATTGGATTTGCAAACCCTCTGGCACACACCACATTCAAACGTGTGCACAGACATATAATCAGCATAGCTGGATGAGGTTTGTTTTCCATGGGTTCGCAGGTGAGATTTATATATATATATATGGCGACAATGTCATTTTGCATAGCGAGGAAGTACCTTAATTTGTTTATCAAGGTACTTCTTCCTTGTCTTCCACAGAAATAAAACAATCTACTTTTTCGGTTGGGTTTTGGGGCTCCAAGAACTTCACTGTCTCTTGTTTACTAGATGTTTCGTTGCAATCACCTGTTCTTGAAGATTGCAAATTTGCGATATGACGCAGCGATCTTGCATTCAAGAGAGGCTACACTCGACCATACTATTATTGTCTTGTTCAAGTCTTCAAGAAGCACAGCCAGGAATGGTCTTTTCTTTTTTTTTCTTTTTTTTTTCTCGTATGCTGATCGTCTCCAGGTCTTCTTTAAGGTACATTATCCGACTGGTTTCTGGTTGTATATGAAGTCTTCATATGGAGATTGCTTCCTGTAGAGCTTACTGCCGTTCTCTTCCATTTTCAGCACTAAGGTTTTGTACTTGCTTTGCTGCTGTTGTGTAACAGGTGCGTCTGTGTATGTCCTGGTTATCGTTTACATTTCTCTTTGCCTGGTTTTTCATTGCTTTCCTACCACTCCCCTTCCCCCCTGTCTCTTTCTCTGAAGCGAACATTAATGCATTCTTGTCGTTTCCACTTTCTAAATCTATGAAAGGTATCACACACGCACACGCGCGCACACGCACACACACACACACAAGCATACAGACAGGTAGTAACGTGAACGTATATATATACGTATATATATATATATATATATATATATATATATATATATATACGCAGACGCACACACACACCTATGTATGTGTGTGAGAGAGAGTTGTATATATATATATATATAATACAAAGAATATATATACATGTATACACACATATATGTACATACTTACATCTACATGTGTATATACATGCATATCAGGGTACAGGACGTTAGAACAATAAACTACAGACAACGGAACGAACACGTAGGAAAACGGAAAGCCACTTGGAATATCCCTTCATCAGCTGTCTCTATTCTATCTAGACGTTTCGAAGACCAGACAGGACGTACTCTAGAATAGTCTCTTCCTGAGTAGTGGATCAACCCACTACACAGAGGATTCCAAGGTGGCAAACACAAACCAAGACAGGAAAAAATGGACAGTGAAAACAACATTCAAAAGCCGTACGGCCAAACGCAAATCTGAGGTAGAACGCTAGATATATATATATATATATATATATATATATATATATATATATATATATATATATATATATATATATATATATATATATATATGTACATAAACATACGTATATACATTATAACAGGCGCCTAATCACAACAAACACTCAGGTATTGGTATTGTTTTCCTTTCTTCATTTTCCTTTCACACTGAACACTAAGTAAACATTTATCAAATCTCGCCACATTTCACACGAATGAATCAAATTTAATTCTAATATTTCAAACTCAAACTTGATTGACGCAATCCGATTAGAAGTGACAACCTTTCTACTGCATATTGAAATAGTCTGGTTAGTTAATGCCATTCACGTTTATTGTTGATTGCTGGTGTTGCATTGCAGATCTAGGTGGTTGTAGCTTACCTGTACTTAGCTGTGTGTTTATTTAAATCAACGAGTGGCAGACCTAGTGCGGTGCCCTGCTTAACGTCTTGCGGTATTTACTTAGATTCTTGCGTGATAGATTGCATCCGTCACCCGGTTTCACAATGTCACATGGTCCTTCGATGCTTTTAGTGGTGTTAATTCTATTTCAAGCATCAGTCTTCGTAAACGCCCTTCCCTTTTCTTCAAAAAGTGGGGTCTTCGAAAAGAAGTGTCATGAGCACTATGTTTTCTCTCTGATGACAAGACATATGGCGACAGTGTAACAGACTGTTGTGTCATTTGGGAGTTGGTAGCGAGAATATTACCCACACAATTCATATATGTTTTATGTGTGTGCATGTATAAACAAGCATACATACATACGTACATGCAACTACACATACATAATTGCATACATACATACATACATACGTACATACATTCATACATACATACAAAAGATCAGAATCCGAGAAGACGACTTCCGTCCTGGAAGATCTGCTGATCTCGACGAGGTCGTCCTGCAAACAATGGTGGAACAACATCCCATCGTAACTATTGCGGAACTAGCAGAAAAGCTTCGATTTAGTCATTCAACCAGACATTCAAGTCAGCACTAGAAGAAAAACGACCATCTTTGGTTTTATTCCGCAGTCATCAAAATAATTTGGACGGAGAATATATGAATTCTGTAGAAGAGGTCAGAACAGTACTGGGAGTATTTTTCGTCACGGGCAAGTGAATATTGGAGCAGGGGCCTTGCAAGTCTATCAGTTAGATGGAAGAGCATTGTAGAAAATGAAGGAGAGTATATTTTAGATTAAATAATTACTTTGTTTATCTTAATTTAAAAAATAAAAGAATTATTTAAAAAAAACACATTATTTATGGAATGACACAATATATATAACTGGTACTTAATTTACCGACCCCGAAAGGATGAAAGGCAAAGTCGAGCTCGGCGGAATTTGAACTCAGAACATAAAGACAGACGGAATACCGCTAAGCATTTCGCCCGGCGTGCTAACGTTTCTGCTAACTCACCGCCTTATATGATCAAATGAATAATAACAACGTAGTTAGCCTCGACAGATACTTTTTTGTTTGTTTTATCTGATGATTACGTTTCTTTTTTTTTTTTTTTTTTTGTAATGAAGTAATGTTCTCATTCTTTTATTTCAAAATGCGTTAGAAACAGCTGTAATGAGCTGACAATTATCCATCGTCTGTTATTATTCTTTTGATTATATTCTTTTGATTGAATATATACATACATATATATAAATATATATATATATATATATATATATATATATATATATATATATATATATATATATATATATATATATATATATATATTCCAATACCACTTCACAACCGGCGTTGGCGTGTTTACGTTCCCATAAACTAGTGGTTCGGCAAAATTACCGATGGAATAAATACCAGGCTTGAAAAACAAACAGACAAAAGTACCAGAGTTGTTCATTGAATCAAAAATTCTTCCAGGCAAGTGCCCCAGCGTGGCCACAGTCAAGTGACTGAAATAAATAAATATATATATATATATATATATATATATATATATATATATATATATATATATATATATATATGTTTCCAACCCACTAACAATTACAATCAGCACAAAGAAAATATATAAACAATAACGAAAAATAACGAAAAAAAACATCATCACGAAACAAAACCTGCCAGCCCTAATACGACCAGCACGAAGGAAAAAGAAAGAACCTAACAGAACAAAACAACAGAAAGCAAAATGCAAAGAACAAAAAGGGATAAAAAAATAACAAAACAAAATGTCAAAACAAATAGAATCAGGTTATTATTTCTTCTGTCGCGTATTCTCGTAGGTGTGTGTGTGTGTGTACACACACACACACACACATACATACACACACACACACACACACACACACACACACACACACATATATATATATATATATATATATATATATATATACATATTTATATATATATATATATATATATATACATATATATATATATATATATATATATATATATATATATATATATATATATATATATATATATATATATATATATATATATATATATATATATATATATATATATATATATATATATATATATATATATATATATATATATATATATATATATATATATATATATATATATATATATATATATATATATATATATATAATATATATATATATACAGATGGAAGGGTGGGGTTGTAGTTATTTGGTGAATATGTGCGTGAAGGGGCGGGAAGGGCGGGAAGAGATACTATGGAGTAGTTTGATGATTTATAGTTTCACGGCTTCTCTCGCTCCTCGGTGTGTAATCCAAGATTTTTCCTTGAGATTTATGACTGGCACTAAAGCCAGTGGTGACCTATCAACGGGGAAAGCCGTCTGTTGAATCTTGGTGTGCCTTGTTGTTGTTGCTGTTGCTGTTGCTGTTAATGGTGGTGGTGGTGGTGGTTGTATTGACGGTGGTAGTGGTGAGGAAGTGGGTGATGGTTGCAATGTTGTTGAGGATGGTGGTAGTGTAGTAGTGACGTTGATGGTTGTAGTAACGAAAGTGGTGGTGATTATAGCGGTGATAACTGTGTTGTTAGTGGTAGTAGTATAAAAGTTTCGTAGTAGTAGTAGTAGTGCTATCACGTTGGTGTAGTGAATGTTTAAAGCTCATGTCAACCTTGTTTGGAGCATGCCTACGACCAATGACAATCCCATCATGCCCCTTTCGTTTTTATTCCCATCAACCCACCTTCATTGTGAGCATAGAATCCAAGATTACATTAACCAACATAGCCATTTCTAGGAGGAAGAGTGTACTTTGACTCCAATTTCTGGAATTTATGTTTATGACACAGGTAGCATTAGTTGTTTAAACCCCCAGGCCAGCTCTAATAGAATAGATTTAGGATCAAAGGCGTTCCAACCATGCTTAACCTGTCTCTTTGAATCACGAAAACCAACTGTCTTTATTCTGTTTCTGAACAGTATGTTATGAGTGAGATTTTGGCTACTGTTTCTAACAAATTGAGTGGTGACGTAGAAGCTTGCGCTGCTGGTGGTGGTGGTGGTGGTTTTGGGTTGCAATGAGAGAGATATGGTTGCTGTTTCTAGAAAATCGAGTGACAACACAGATACTTCAAAAACTATTGGGTTGTCCGGAAAGTTCGTGCCGATTTATAGTAGCTTACCTTTCAACTTATTTGCCATGAAACTATCTAAATTCTAGGAAGAAGGTATTTCCAAGTTAAAGGAAAGATGGAGACGCATTGTGCAACCAAATGGTTCATATTTGGTTGATTAAAAATGTAATGGCAAGTATTTATTGATCTTTTTCCTTCCTTTAAAAATCGGCGCGAAATTTCCGGACAACCCAATATTAACTCTATTGATTTATGGTGAAAATGAATTTTATATCAATGATTATCATAAAAAAAAACTGCACCGATACACCAAATATGAAATCAATAGGAATCAAAACTGAAGAAATTGAAAAGTGGTTGTCAAGTGGGAGAAAATATTCCACAGCGGTGGGGATGGTGGTAGTAGGTTGCGTTTAGATGACATGAACGGAATTTCGTTGTTGTTTCTAGCAGATCAAGTGACAACGCAGAAGCTCCTATCGTTAGCGGTGGCAGAAGTGTTGCGGTGGTGGTGTTTCGGTGAAGAATTTCTTGGTCCAGTTTTCTCCTAGCTGAGAAACTTAGGACAAAATAAGACGTATGCATGTGTATTTGTCTTTCCTTATGTGCATGTTCTGTGTGTTTCTTCCACAGTCGAATGTGTATGCATGTGTGTGCGCTCGTGTTTGAAGTAGGTGGATTCCTAAAAGAAAACCATAAGATATCAAATTCTGAAAATATTCCAGAACTGCGCACTATTCTACAAAGATTCGTGTTTTTCTTTATTTTTTTTTCTTCTTTTTTTTTCTGCTACTGTTGATGAAATGTGATGGGTTTATGTGGACCCGTGTTGATAAGGACAGATTCTGTTTCTGAATGAAATGAAACAATTTGAAGGTCATAGTCCCTGAGTTCGCTACTACTGACATTTCCCTTATTGTCAAAGCGATACTGTTCGCTTCCATTATTGTCAAAGTCATTATATCTGTTGTAATTGTTGTTGTTGTTGAACTTCTTCTTCTTCTTCTTCTTCTTCTTCTTCTTCTTCTTCTTCTTCTTCTTCTTCTTCTTCTTCTTCTTCTTCTTCTTCTTCTCATTATTATTATTATTATTATTATTATTTTATGTTTGACTTTTGTTTTGCATTTGTACAAGTTGGATCCAAGTCTCACCCAGAGACCTCAAGAGACAACAAGTTAGAAGTTCATGTAGGGGTTATGCCTAGGGTACCATATATTTTGATTTGTATATTATTATTATTATTATTATTATTATTATTATTATTATTATTATTATTATTATTATTATTATTATTATTATTATTATTATTCACGTGGTGGTTATTTACCCCTAGGCAAAGAGATTTAGAAATATTAATATTTCTATTTTAGAAAACCAGTGGATGTGTTCCACTGAAAATATGTAAATAAGCCGTCGAACAGACAGTCAGCAGCGACGCCTGCTGGGTTCGGCTACTCCACATTGATAAGGGGCAATCACCCCGAAACTAGTCTGTGGATGTTGAACCAGCAAAGGGAAGCTGCTGACCTCTCTGTTCGAAGGTTGTAATGGACACAGGTTTGTGTGTCACATGACTAGCTAGAGGCGATGGCCTCTTGGAGCTAATCAACGGCAGCATTCGTCCTGTTTTCCTGGACTGCCATGTTAGCTTGGAGAAAACTATCAATATCCAGTGCTGCTGACGTAGTCTCCTTTAGAGAGATTTAGAAATATTAATATGGCTATATGCTTGTGTGTGTGAGTGTGTGCATGCGCACACACAGACGTACACGTTCTAAGGTATTTGTTTGCCCTCGGTAGATATTTAAGCGTTTTGTATTTTGTATTTGTGTTGTTGTTGTTGTTGCCATTATTATTATTATTATTATTATTATTATTATTATTATTATTATTATAAATATTATTATTATCACCATCATCATCGTCTAATTTCAGGTCCGAATTCATCGCAGCGTAGAAGAGGCCGGCAGACGTACAGTCGTTTCCAAACTTTGGAACTTGAAAAAGAATTCCAGTACAATAACTACTTGACACGGAAGCGAAGGATCGAAGTGGCCCATGCGCTGAATTTATCGGAAAGACAGGTGAAAATCTGGTTCCAGAACCGAAGAATGAAATTAAAGAAAGAAAAACAACAGATTCGGGAATTAAACGTAGCCTGCCGCCCGAACGCAGGGAGATTAACAAACAATTGCAGTGACTCGGAGGAAAACGATGTGAAAGTCGAATTAAGAAAGAGCAATTTTGACTGTCAGCCTCAATTATCTCCGACTACGTAACTAGATGACAGAAAACGGTCGCAGCAGGGACCAAACGCCTTGCGGTATTTAGTTACGGAACTATATGTTCTGAATTGAAATCCCGCCGGGGTTAACTTTGCCTTTCATCCCTTCGGGGTCGATAAAATAAAGTACCAGTCATGTACTGGGGTCGATGTAATCGACTGATCTTCCTCTCCCCGTCAGAATTGCTGGCCTTGTGCCGAAATTAGAAACAATCATCGTCATCGACGTTGTCATCATTGTCATCATCATCATCATCATCATTGTCATCATCATCGTCGTCGTCTTCGTCGTCGTTATCGTCATCATCGTGCTCGATTCTCGCCGAGGTCAACTTTGAGTTTTCATCCCTCCAGGGTCGATTAAAATGGAGTACCACTCAAGTACTTGGGTCGATATAATCGATTCAACCACTGTTCTTAATACTGCTGGTCGTGTACCTAACTCAGTAATGAAATAATAAGAATTTTCATCTTCATCGTCATCACGAGGTCGATTCTAATTAAGTTTAACCTTGACTTTCACATTTCCGAGGTCGAAAAAATAACGTATCATTTCTAAAATCCCAGTTCTCGGTCAAAATAATCAACTAAGCCCTTTCCTCCCTCAAAATAATTCTTTAAAACATCACACACGGCCCTGTACCTCTTTTTAAAATAATTACTATAAACATATAACTATTATAATTGCTTAGCGGCATTTCATCTGACTCTGCGGTCTGAGATCAAATGCCGAAGTCGTCTTTGCTTTTCATCCTTTCGCGGTCGATAAAATAAGTACCTGTTAAGCACTGGGGTCGATGTAATCGACTAGCCCTCTCCCCACGAAATGTCAGACCTTTTACCAATACTAGAAATAATTATTATAATTATTGTTAGTGGAGACATGGCGGCGAACTGGCAGAATCGTTAGCATGCCAGGTGAAATGCTTCGCGGTATTTCGTCTACTGCTACGTTCAAATTCCACCAGCGTCGATTTTACCTTTTATCCTTTCGGGGTCGATAAATTAAGTACCATTTGAGTGGGGAGAAGAATCGATGTAATCGACTAGTCCCCTACCACCAAATTTTAGGCCCTGTACTTCTAGTACAGGGACGAAGTGGGAGAATGGTTTGTGATATTTTCGGTGCATTTCAGTTTTTGTTATTCTGATTTCAAATACCATCACAGTCAACTTCAACTGACGTCATCTGTTACGTTCCTCCAAAATGTCTGATCCTTTAGCAAATGTTACGAACAATTAGGGGCAGTAGACTTGTAGAACCATTAGAGTGATGACTAAAATTTGCTTGCAGTATATGCTCCAGCTCGTTACGTTTTGGGTTCACTTGCCACCAAGGTCAGCTTTGTCTTTCATCCTGCAGATAAAATAATGTACGAGTCAAATATTGTGGTAAGGAGTTATCATAAACAACACTAGCTTTCCTCTGAATAATTGCAGCCGAGTCAATCTAAGATAAAAAATTAAAAAAAAAGAAGTTAAATTTCGTAGACGAACTGAAAGATTCTTTGCGGAATTCAGTTACCTTCTTCCGTTTTTCCGGGTCCGAAAATCGCTTGAGTCAACACTGCGTGTTTGTCATTTCCAGGCTGATTGATAAAGTAAATACCAATTTAATACTGCGAAACTGCGATCATGTTTAATTATTATTATATTTGGTGGCCTTATAAGACACCTGTCAACCCCCCCCCCATACCCGCGGCCACACACAAAGAAAAAGTTCTCAAACAATTACTCCGGGTCTTATATCCGAAGATAGGCCTCTCATGAGTTTATTTTGTCCCAGACGCTTTTTCCTTTTGAATAGGTGCTGCTGAAATTAGAGTGCGTCTTATACGCCTGTTCGTCTTTAATTCCATCAAATACGATAATTACGTTTGTTCACGGTTTCTCACTCTAAACAGCTGCAAGCCCCTTTCCTTTGCCTTGTGCCAACGATAGAAATAATAATAACAATTGTTTCTGATATAGGCACAAGGCCAACAATTTTAAAGTTTGAGGATTAGTTAAATTGACTCTAGTATTTGACTTGTATTTCACTAGTCGACCCCGCAAGGATAAAAGGTAGAGTATAATATTTTATCATGGTTTTGTTGATAGGAGTCATGTGGCAGGTGTTGTACGCTTGAAAAATATTTTATTTATATTCTGTTATTTTGCTCATAGCATCTTCGTTCTCAAGTTACTTAAAAAAAAAATGAAAAACAAAAGTCTTAAAAGATTTTTTTCTTTCGGGGGTACAAAAAAAAGAAAGAAGAAAAAGAAACGTATATAAAAGCAACTGTAACAACAACATAATGTTCCGATTGTATTGGTAGGATCAGTGAAGCAACAGATAAAATGCTTTGAAGTATATTATTTATTCACATCTCGTTACATCTTGCCCATCTTTATGATTCTTTCGTTAACCTTGAGAAACAACCAAGCACCAGTGTCGAAGTAGCTCCCTTCAAAAAAAAAAAAAATCTTTAGGCTTTGTGCCGGCAGAGCCATTATCGTGCCGAACAAAATGCATAGTAAGATTTCATCCATCTTTGTATTCTGAGTTCAAATTCCGCCGAGGTCGACTTTGTACTTCACCCATTTCGGGATCGATAAATGAAGTACGAGTGAAACACTCGGATCGATGTAATCGACTATTTGCCTCCTCAAAATTTCAGGCCTTGTGACTTTAGTAGGAAGTATTATTATTATTAAGGTAGCGGGCTAGCAGATTTAGTAGCGCGTTGTTTTTAGTTCAGATTTCGCCAAGATTGACTTGCTCCTCATTCCACAGGGGTCGGTAAAATAAAGTACCATTCAAGTACTAGGTTTGATGTAATCAACTTGTCTATATCAGCTAAAATTGCTGACCTTGTGTCACATTATTTATAATTATCATTTAAGGGCCGCGAGCTGTCAGACTAGGTAGAACATTGGACAAAACGCCTTTCTACTGTATTTAGTTACGACTTTTACATTTTACTCAAAGTTGACCTTTGAGTTTAGATCACATAGAGGTCAACCTTGTCTTTCATTCTCCAGGAATAGATTAACCAAATAAACAGTCCAGACCGATATGAACCAATCGCTTAATCCTGCCCCGTAGAACTGTGGTATTGCTCCTGCTGTGTTAGGAATTATAAAAATGGATAAAATCATTAGAAAGTTTTTAAAAAAGCGTTTGCAGTATTTGTTTTGATATTTTATGCCCTGTATTCAAATCTGGTAAAGGTCACCGCTTCCTTTCATCTTTCTGGAGTCGATAAAGTAAATTAACGATCAAGAAGTAGAACCCTTGCGCCTATGTTAGAGCGTCGAACGAAATGCTTTACGGCAATTGCGTTGACTCTTTAAGTTCTCCGGTAGAGGACAACTTTGCCTTTCATCCTTGTGGTATGGAAACAATGAAGAACTCATCGAATGTTAGATTCTTTATGATAGACTAAAGGTTCGGACCTGTGCCTCCAAGTTGACATTGGGATACCCTAATCCACAATATCATGGCCATGTTAGCTCTGTAGAACATGAAAGGAACTTGTGCTTGTTTGGACTGGTTCAACAGGATGATACTTTTCTAGATATAGTCTTGCTTTTCTCACAACACACTATTTAACATTTGTATCCAATACACCGTCACAAAAGTTCCTTTTCGTCAATAAATTCTTTTGTCTTTAATTCAAACCACTTCTATAGCGTCTACATAACCAATTGCAATTGCCAATAGCTTCCTTGTTTTTTACTCTCTCTCTCTCTCTCTCTCTCTCTCTCTCTCTCTCTCTCTCTCTCTCTCTCTCTCTCTCTCTCTCTCCCTCTCTCCCATTTCCCTGACTAATGTCACTGTTCTCTCTTCGGTTTTCTTTCCTGAAGTTGTAGTCCGTGTGTGTTTTTCTCGTTGGTACAAAGTTTCATTTTTAATAATCTAGACCGGGTTCTGTTCGTATTATTTTTAATTAAAACTAGAAATGGGTGAAATTACCCATGCGATTCCTGTGCATGAGTCTATGGGTATGTTGGGGTGGGGACTGTGTGTGTGAGGGAGAGAAACATTTATTTTTATTCGGTTTTAAACTGCGAAAAGAGTGAACCTATACGTTTTCTTCCACTACTGTCGTGCTTGTAAAATATAATATAATCATACATACACGCACACACATATGTACATGTTCACATACATACATACTCACACGCGCACGCACACACACACACACACACACACACACACACACACACACACACACACACATATGTACACAAATAAACATGTTCTTGATAAAAGTCAAATAAGAGCCACTTTTTTTATTAAGAAAAAAAACGTCTCGAAAAATCACCCGTCGTCCTATATTACACACTTGAAAATTCTAAAAAAATGTTTTCTCCTGAATATGCTCTGCAGAAAATAGGGTGCGACTAATATGCCCGTGCATCTTTTATACGACATCTTTGTGTGTGTGTGTGTGTGTGTGTGTGTGTGTGTGTGTACGTGAGCCCTTCTCTCCTTATATTCTCACATCCTTCCAGTTTTACCCCGTCTGATATTTTGCTACATGGACAATCCGTTTTCCTTTGCTAAGTTACTGCTAAGACCATCAAATGCATTAGAACAATCATTCTCAGAATTTTTTTTTTTATCAGCAGACAGCTGACGATGAACTCTTAATGTCTTTCATAGTCTGCGCAGGTCTGACGTCACTTCCGTCCCTCTCAATTTATTCCGCATACTTGTTTCTACTTAATGATGAAACAAGTGTTCCTGGTATATGAGTTAACATGACAATTAATGATTTTTTTTTCTTTTTGTCTCACCTGGTTCGTTCGAGATCTGTGGCTCGCCCAGGTATCATCGTGCAGGTAAACTTGCTTAGAATACATTCGTTGTCTCACTCAATAATCAAATTGTGGATAAAGCTTCATAAATTTTCATTTTTGTGCTTGTCATAGATGTACCTCTTAATGTAACAGAACGTATGTGGTATACAGCATAGATTTATCAAACTTAATACCAATAATGTTGCCTAATGTATTTCATTTCTTCTGAGGTGTTTTGCTGGTTTTGTTTTGATTGTAACTTAAACCCTGCTTTTCTGAACACGGGAAAATACTCATGTATGTTTCTATACGAAATACTTGGTATGGTCCTCTTTTCATTGTGAGTGACAATCATGTTCATGTCTACTTAACATTCCCCCCCCCTTTCATCTATCTGACGTTGAATAAAAGATGTACTGATGACAATCTGTGAAACTGATGAAAATCCTAAACAGTGCCCCAGCATGGCTGTAGTATATCAATCCGAAATAACTGTGAGCATTGGAATGCGTAACAGGAGGAGGGCATGGGGCAAGGATAAAGTCTGAAAATCGTTTTAAGTGTTAGGAATATTGAAATATTTGAATTATAAATTTGGAAAGTTAGACAAAATACTTGATAGTTGGGCACAACGATGTACAACAGATTTAGCTTGTATATTTTGTTGTTATTGTTAATATCATTTGCTGGTAGAAGCGGTACACTATGTTGTATACGCCTTGTCATGTTATGAGTTCAAAATCCAGCTTGGATTCTGAACCTTCCAGACATTTTGTACTGAGTCCATTTAATCATAAACTTTTGTAAAGTTTAGTCACGTGTCAAAATTAGAAATCATTATTACCAATAATAGTACTGCGGTTGTCTAGATTCATTTTAATTTATCAGGCCTGTGAGCAAAGGCGTTCTAGCCATGATAATCCCGTCTCTTGTTTTCAGATATCATTTGCCAGTTTAATATTACTCTGTCTAATGTAGCTTCTGTAATGTAGCTTCTGTTTATGTTCTGAATGTAAATCTCGCCTTGGATTTCAACTCAACTTTCATCCAAAAAGTTCATAAGCTATCAAATACTGGCAAATGGTGTCGTTTGTTTGCAGTTCACCTGAAAGCATGTCCGAGCTGTTTGTTATTCAATAGAATGGGGAATTATACTTTGCTTGGAAACAGGAGAGGGTTAGCTTCATGGAGGATACTCAGACGTAGAAACTTCTGTCTCAAGGAACTTTCTTCCAACACATGCAAGCATAGAAAAATAGACGTTAATACGATGTTGAGACTGATATCTATTTTATAATCAAATTTCTTCCAGTCCCAGCCTTGCGCCTGCCAATCCTAGAAACCAGCAGTATGAATATTGATGTAGTATAACATCAGGTTCATCCTAATATATCTGTCCCATAATCAAAAGCGTTCCACCTATGACCATCCTATCGTTTATGTTCCAAACATCATATGTCCAATACTTCATTGTACTAATGTCATCTTAGATGCCCTCTCTCTTTCGCACTTTCTCTCTTACTCATTCTCACTTTCTTCCTTCGTCTCATTCTCTCTCTCTCTCTCTCTCTCTCTCTCTCTCTCGAATAGGGTTGATGTAAATGAAATATGATTGCAGTTCTATAACTTGGGTGATCATGTAGATGTTCAATTTTTAAAAAACTCGTGAATGTAGTTGTTGCGGTTCATGCTGTTGGCGACGATTGTGTTGGTAGTGATGGTGACTGAGAATCTAGAGCGCCGGACTAATTAGATTACTTAAAATTCACTTGATTCGACTCTTTTCTTTTCTGTGTTGCAATCTTGCCCTGGTTGACTGAGTTTTATTACTCCGGAATCTTTTAAACACTAGTGAGCTACGTAAACATATCGAGTATTCCCGTCAGCATTTGGCCTAAATTATTGTGCTTTTAATTTTTATTATCGTTATTATTATTATTATTGTTATGGCGTTGAATGGCAATCAAGTAATGGAGTTAATTGAATCAATTACGTCACTCCTTCCCCCTTTCAAAATGTCCGACCTTGAGACTGTATATTACTTATCTGTTGTTGGCGGTGCTGTTGTTGCTGCTTTCACTTTTAGTCGGTTTACCTCACTTTCTCACTGCCCCTAACATTTAAGGTACCCGTGGCCAATATAAGAAATCATTATTGCAAGGGTGGAGGACTAGTAAAAATCCTTACGACACAAAACTCAGTATCTTGCGGTAGCTTGTCCCAGATTATTATGCTTTCATTTCATTATTCAGCCAAGGTTAACTTTTGAGGTCGATTAATAAAGTACAAGTCAATTGCTTGGGATTAATAGAATTGACTATACTCGTTCCCACTAGTTTCTGACCTTGTAGCTAGAGCGCAAAAGATTATCATTATGGTTGTTGCTATTATTATTATTATTATTATTATTATTATTATTATTATTATTATTATTATTATTATCATTATTATTATTATCATCATCATCATCTTTATTATTATTGCAAGGGCGGAGATCCAGCAGAATCGTTAGCACGCCGGACAAAATGCTTAACGGCATTTCGCCCGTCTTAACGTTCTGAGTTAAAATTCCGTCGAGGTCAACTTTGCCATTCATCCCTTTCTGGATTGAAAAAAATGCGTACTACTTAAGCATTTGGGGGTCAATGAAATAAACTAGCTCCTTCCCTCCAAATTTTAGGCCTCGTGCCTATAGTAGAAACGATTATCATAGTGATGAATAAGGTGACAAACTAGCAGAGGCGTTAAACCTTCGGAAAAATTTTCTCGCTGTTTCTCTTCTGGTTCTTTACGTTCTGGATTCAAATTTTACCTGGATTAATTTATCCTTTCATTCTTGCGGGGTTGTTAGAATTAACTACCTGTCATGTAATGGGGTCTTTAGTATCCGGGCAGAAATGTTAGCACGCCGGGCGAAATGCTTGGCAGTATTTCGTCTGTCTTTACGTTCTAAGTTCAAATTTCGCCGAAGTCGACTTTGCCTTTCATCCTTTCGGGGTCGGTAAATTAAGTACCAGTTGCGTACTGGGGTCGATCTAATAGACTGGTCCCCTTCCCCAAAATTTCGGG
>NC_142943.1:35332677-35345177 GCF_046866305.1 Octopus bimaculoides | reverse complement strand
TGGGAAACTGTGTGCATGTGTGTTTGTGTTTGTTTCTATGGGTGTGTATGTGTGAGTGTGTGCACGCACGTGTAAAAAAAATTTGCGCGTGTTAAGGTGAATAAATTGACTGTTGAAAGATAGATATGCGCTAAATAGCATTTCAAGATCACACCTCTTTCACCTTCTCTCTCTCGCTTTCTCTTTAACTCTCTGCCATACACACACTTATTCAGTTGTCCGTGCTGCGTCCTCGCTCTGCTTCGAAATCGCAGAATTATTTTTTGTTTATAGAAGTTACCTCCCTTGACCTTAAAACTAACACCATATCGAAGACAAATTATTATAATACAGTTGCATTTTCCATATTTGTTTGCTAAACTGAACGAAGAATTGAATAAAATATTGTCAAGAAGTATAATAATATAACCGCACTACTGCGAGTATTGAATAGATTTAACTCCATACGGGTATACAACGTAACTCGAAAAACGACGTAACACGAAAAAGTAATACAGTTCTATATTTAAGAGATGAGGAATTACGTGCATTCTTTACATCATTTACATTATTTACATTCGACGGATTTTGTCCTCATCTTGTTTGTTGTTAACACAACGTTTCGGCTGATATACCCTCCAGCCTTCTTCAGGTGTCTTGGGGAAATTTCGAACTTGGGTTCTCATTTCTAAGGTATTTTTCGATGTTATTATTATTATTATTATTATTATTATTATTATTATTATTATTATTATTATTATTATTATTCGGGGCACTGCTTGGAATCGAACTCGGAGTCATGGGAGTAGTAGCCTGCGCTCTTAACCACTACACGGGCATATGGTGTACTGGTTAAGTAAGTGGTTGAGTAGTAAATGTAATTGCTTAACCAAGGATGGATATCAGGTTAATACAGCCGCATCTACCTCACCAAGATGTCCTCAATTTAATACACGCTATCGAACGTAGTAATGAAAAACATTTCTCAGGGAGAAGTACTTCTTTTGGAACAATGGATCTCGAAGCACATAAAGCTATAGATAATGCCATGTAAATATGGTGTTCTCTCGAAAGCTTCCAAATTCTTATGGCGTCAACAACGCATCATTCTCGCTGGTAAAAACAAAGTTTCGAAAATGTATAGGGATATTCGAAGGATTGCTTTGGTCCAATAGAAGAACGCCTGTCATGTCTACATGAGGGTGTGAGTTCACGTTTCATGAGCTTTCGACTTTTTTGCATCCCAAAGGATTTTTCAACCCAAATGCTATTTTTTATAGCTTTATGTATTTCGAGATCCATTGTTTCACGTTCTCTCGAATGTTTATAAATTATGACGTCAACTTCTAAGGGTATTTTGAAGTTAGTTAAACACCTTCAGTTAATACCTCCAGTGTGACCAAACAATAGATGTGCAAAAATATCGATAAATAGATATGGGGTAGCCACGACTAGAGCGCTTTATCTGTTCAATCATAGTTAAATAACAGCAGCTACTATAGCCACTAACCAACGAAAGAAGAACGAGGTGATAACATTAACCACGACAGCGACTAGAAGTGGAATTAGAATCCGTTACAAAGGCTCCCGATTTTCAATCTGCTGACGATTCTCAGAGATGTTTTGAAATACGTCTAAAAGAAGATTATATAAATATTTAAAAAACATTCTGGAAATGTTAAACGTTTGCCACATTCCAGTCTTCTGAAATATTTCTTTGAAATGTTCAACATTCCACAGACTATAGCACGGAAGCAGGTTTTACATAAATATAAAGTTGGTCGTAAATATATAGCGATTCCTTATAAGACAGATGGATATTTATTGCTTGGAGATGAATATATACCTGTATGTGTGTATATACATTTATGTATTTGAATATATATGTTTATGAATACATACTCACACACACGCACATGTATATATGCATCTATATGTGTGTGCATGTATCAAAATACACACATGTATACACAAATATATCCACCCGCTGTCTGCGTGTATGTGTTTGTATGTTTATATACTTAATGTGAGCACAGGAAAGAGCAAAGATGAGAAAAATACGTGGCTTATATATATCTTTTCAACACGTTCCATTTCGCTAAAATGTGAAAGAACATTCGTTGCTGGATCTTGTGTCGGAGAACAAATTTCTCCCTACAAATTTGTATGAAAGAAATACCGGATGCTCCAAACGACATCAGTGGATTGTCAGATATAGTGTTTTATAAGGTGGCAAGCCGGCAGAATCTTTAGCACGCCGGGCGAAATGCTTAGCAGTATTTCGTCTGCCGCTACGTTCTGAGTTCAAATTCCGTCGAGGTCGACTTTGCCTTTTATCCCTTTCGGGGTCGATAACTTAAGTACCAGTTACGCACTGGGGTCGATTTAATCGACTTGTCCCTTCCCCCAAAATTTCTGGCCTTGTGCCCATCGTAGAAAAGATATCTATCTATCTATCTGTCTGTGCTTGTGTGAGTTCTCTGTTTCTCGGTATCAGATGAAAAGAAACACAAACTCGGTCATTTGGAGCTAGAGAGGAATAGGTGTTACTATATAGTAAACAGGAAAAAAACAACAAAATATTTACTTCTATGTGCTGAGGCGCGTTAGTATAGGCACACGAACCTGGACCATATGGTTGGGAAGCAAACTTACTACAGAACACATACGCGGGGTACTGCAAAGTTCCTGGTTTTGGGTAAAAGAAAATACAAGAGAAGCAATTAATTATGATTTTATTCAACATATTCCCTGCTCATAATTACACACTTACTGTAGTGGTATTTTCGTTTTCCTAAGACCTGTAAAAGAACTCAGAAGGTTGGGCCTCTGACTAGGCCTTTCGCGAGAACCTTCAAGCCAGGAACTTTCAGCACCCCTCGTATAAATACCTATATGCATACAATACCGGTGTATACATATATATACACCCTTATCTATATTAACATATATATATATATACCAAATATACTTGAAAATATTGCCAAGGGTGGTGAAAGCTGAAATGCCTTTCAGCATGGCTGTTCCGACGTAGGAGCGACATAGGGGTAAATAACAAATAACCATCATCACATTTTTTCAAGGAATTCTTGTGATAATCCGTGATTGTGATTAACCGTTTTGTACTGGATTGGCATCGCCATGTGTGGTTTGCACAGAAATACTCTAGCACCAAATGTGGAAGATTAAGAGACCTATGTATGCTCTTTGATCTTATCTATACCGTGTTGGCAGTGCCAAAAAGATATGTTGTCATCAAATTCACTGGACCGAAACCACTCGAAGTTCTACAAAGAGAGCCGCTTTCATCTGCATGATTCAGAGAAACGACCACCACTAACGCAGTTGTTCCACCATGTGTGTACGTATGGGTGGTGGTGGTGATTGGTTAGACGAAGCCAGGAGGTAAAGGAGAGAAAAAAATGAAAAACCAAGTTGACCGATGCCCACTTAGCTGCCAAGTTTAATTCTCTGTCGATCTGACAAAGAAGTAGTTAGTTTGTTGTCAGCAGTATGGCAAAACACGTCTTATATATAAGAAATCATCTTGTTGGTTCAGAATCTCACACAGCTGTGAAGTCCCATTTGTTATCCCATAAAGTACCCTGGTGCCTCTTATGCTCCCTCTTTTATGCAGAAATTCGCTTGTTAACTCAGAAACCCTATTGCTGTTCACAACCTTCCTCGTCGACATAGAAGCTCGATCATTAATTCAAAAGTTTCTGAGATATTCATTTGTTGAACCAAATACACCTTTGCTTGTCTAGAAGCTCACTCATTAGCTCAGAAATTCTATTGTTGGCTTAGGAATTCTCCGACTGACATAGAAGATCCTTTGTCGGAGTAGTGGGCTACCATTTGTGTTGTTTATTGGTTGGAGATGAATATATACCTGTATGTGTGTATATACATTTATGTATTTGAATATATATGTTTATGAATACATACTCACACACACGCACATGTATATATGCATCTATATGTGTGTGCATGTATCAAAATACACACATGTATACACAAATATATCCACCCGCTGTCTGCGTGTATGTGTTTGTATGTTTATATACTTAATGTGAGCACAGGAAAGAGCAAAGATGAGAAAAATACGTGGCTTATATATATCTTTTCAACACGTTCCATTTCGCTAAAATGTGAAAGAACATTCGTTGCTGGATCTTGTGTCGGAGAACAAATTTCTCCCTACAAATTTGTATGAAAGAAATACCGGATGCTCCAAACGACATCAGTGGATTGTCAGATATAGTGTTTTATAAGGTGGCAAGCCGGCAGAATCTTTAGCACGCCGGGCGAAATGCTTAGCAGTATTTCGTCTGCCGCTACGTTCTGAGTTCAAATTCCGTCGAGGTCGACTTTGCCTTTTATCCCTTTCGGGGTCGATAACTTAAGTACCAGTTACGCACTGGGGTCGATAACTTAAGTACCAGTTACGCACTGGGGTCGATTTAAAAGGATTAAACTAGCTCTAGTCTCGTGAGAGTAAGCAGGAGGAGGAAAAAATTATATATCAAATTTTGTTTTTAAATTCAGTTCACAAGTAAGTGACTCCAAGAATGTAAACCTCATTCTTTCACAAAATACCAAAATATCTTACCCTAAAGAAGAATCTAGCATATTTGAAATTTTAGAGGTTAGATATCTATGATAAAAATTCCAAGGAGATGAATAAGAAACTGTAACAAACAAATGAATGAATAAATAAACAAGCCCCTGCGTTGGGCTAAGACATTAACTTTGCAATTGGTTAGTTCCCTGTTCGATTCCATTGCCCGGCGTTTTGGATAAGTAATATATATTTGTGTTCTACAGTTCACTTGAGCTGTAGAAATGAGCTGCGGCATCACTGGTGCCAAGCTGTATCGGCCTTTGCCTTTCCCTTGGAGAACATCGGTTGCGTGGAGAGTGGAGACTGGTATATATGGGCGACTACTAGTCTTCTATAAAACAACCTTACGCGGACTTGTGCCTCAGAAGGGAACTTTCTAAGTGGAATCTCATGGTCATTCATGACTGAAGAGGGTTTTACCCTTACTACATTTTACATGGAAAAGGCGTCGGCGACTAAACCGACACGAGTTCGACTTGGGTGACGAAGCTTGCCAGAAATGCAAATGGCCGATGCAAAACTCGTTAGAAGAAGGGATCAATCCAGCATAGACTTTCTAACCATTATACGTGAGGGACATAAAAATACTGGTAAGGGTAAACAAGTGAACCTTAAGATCAATCTGAGATTAACGAAATACAAACTCTTGTCATTCAAATTGTTCCCTTAAAATTCAATATTCCTCTGTTGTGGAATCCGGCGGTTACTAGTGACTCCAGCCTCTGTGCTGTAGGCAAGATGGATAAATGTCAATCATTGCATACCTTCTATCAAAGACGGCGAGTCAGCAGAATCCTTAGCACGCAGAACAAAATGCTTTCTTCTGTCCTTATGCTCTAAGTTCAAATTATGCCGAAGTCGTCTTAGCTTTTCGTCCTTTTGAGTCCCTTTGAGGTCGATAAAACAAGTAGCAGTGAAGCACTGGGTTCGATGTAATCGGTAGGATACCCGCCCTCTGCGCAATTTCAGGCCGTGCACCTACAGCAGGAAAACAAAAAATTCATTAATTTCTATTCCTTTAGTTAGATAATAACTTTCTGGTGTTAGAATATGAGAGCCTCTATTGTAAAACCATACAAGAAAATACTTTCATAAAAGAGTCAGCAAATGCTGCAAGCCGGAATAATTATGCTTAATGGTTAAAGCTAAGCAAATATATATACACACATAATTTGAATAAGTCAGCAAGAAGTCTACATTTATTCCGCATTGTAATTCTAGGATCCGAGAAAACTATTCTTTCGGATTATTTTTTTCTTCTCCTTGTTCCTCTTAGTCTAAATATTTCCTTTGAAGTCACATGGCATTTTAGGCTTTGATGTTTGGTTGTTTGGTTATCTCTTGCACAAATCTCAATGATCACATGTGGAATTAATAATTCTCAAACAGTGGAATAAATTTGGAATGGAGACAAAGATTTACACTACAAAATGAAACATTCTTCAACTAGAAGAAAGAAAAAATCATTTGTGCGCGAGCACGCACATGTACATATGTGTGTGTGTGTGTGTGTGCGCGCGCGCGTGAAGATAAATAATTTTCGTTTCTTTTTATGGAAACACAAAAGGTATATAGGACTACAAAAAAGAAGTGCTCATGTGAAATTGAGACAGAGACAAAACCCATTGATCAGCGAACGAACATCAAATTCAGGCCAACGACTTGGTATATAATCCCAGCTTCTATACATTTCATCATATACAAATAATACCGGATAACTTCCCGCATTCTCGAGCGTAAGCTCTTGGTTTCACTAACCTCCTCGCGGCTACTATTTCGCTTCCAATATCAATTCCTAAAATCTCCACATACGTATCTAACAGATGGCTTACAGTGTTCTATAAACGAATAAAATGGAGTTATTCCCTATGAATCTTCTTTGCTAGCTTGTCCTAATATGAGGGAGGTAACTACGTAGTACCGCATTCTTTATTGTTTCCCTTGTTACAAAAAAATAACCTTCATCGACTTAATAGCTTTATCTTTTATTTTGCACCTGTTTAAATCGAGGACTGTGCTCATGCTAGAGCACAAATTTCAAGGATTTACTCCAACAAATCCACCGGGTACTTATTCTTTTTCTATCGGTTTAGTTTGCCAACTCACTGATTTACGAGGAAGAAAAGACCCAATACTGGTTGTAAAGACTGAAAGCATACATACATACATACATACATACACACATAATACATACATACATACATACATACATACATACATACATACATTGTCCTCCAAACATATGTATACATACTGTAACAAAAGAAAATGTGTAGAAATATTTAGATACTAAATTTATTCCGACATTGCACGATTAATACAAGTTATCTACAGCCTCTACGATTACAAGAGGTACTCAAGGCGGTGGCTGTTAGCTTCGAGACACTAATTACTCCGGCGTACTGCTATTTGAGCAGCATTGGCCAAAGTGTCCTGTATGATAGCTACGCAATTCTTTCCCATTTCTTCCCAAGAGGACCGTCAGTGTAAACAGTTTACTGCGATACATGATATCCTTTACAGTGCCCCATAAGGAAAAGTCTGCAGGTGGTTTAAATAAGAAGAACGTGCGGGGAAACTAACCTCCACCGATTCGTCTTATCTAGAAATCTTGTAAATACTCATCCAGTTCAACACGCACGTCCCAACTGTCGTGCGGTGATGCGCCGTCTTGTTGAAAGAAACAAAAATCATTATTTCCATTTATAGGCGCAGGAGTGGCTGTGTGGTAAATAGCTTGCTTACCAACCACATGGTTCCGGAAACTAAAAGAAGCCCGTCCTGTGTTTATTATGGTAGTCTGACCTTAGAGTCCCTAATTTTGTGAGGCATTCTTGTATAGTAGTGCCCTTATATAAATAAATGTATTTTGGGGAATAAATGATGGATTTTTATCCTTATGAGGTTTTTTTCACGCTAGCTACTTGATAAATTCTTGTAAAAGAATTCATCCTATTATTGAATTATGTATATATATATATATATATATATATATATATATATGTATATATATATAGAGTTATTAATATTTCTAAGTCTCTCTAAAGGAGACTACGGCAGCGGTACTGGAAATTAATAGTTATCGCCAAGCCAACATGGCAGTCCCAAAATTAGGACGAAAGCTGCCGTGAATTAGCTCCAAGAAGCCATCGCCTCTAGCTAGCTATGTGACACACGAAACCTGTGTCCTTTATAACCTTCGAACAGGGGAGGTCAGCAGTGTCCCCCTGCTGGTTTGGCATCTGCAGACTAGTTTCAGGGTGTTGCCCCTTGTCAATGCAGAGCAGCCAAGCCTTAGCCAGGTGGCGCTGCTGACTATCTGCTCGAAGGTTATTTATCTAATTTCAGTGGAATCTATCCACTGGTTTTCAGAAATAGAGTTATTAATATTTCTAAGTCTCTCTAAAGGAGACTACGGCAGCGGTACTGGAAATTAATAGTTATCGCCAAGCCAACATGGCAGTCCCAAAATTAGGACGAAAGCTGCCGTGAATTAGCTCCAAGAAGCCATCGCCTCTAGTTATCCCCTGTTCGAAGGTTATAAAGGACACAGGTTTCGTGTGTCACATAGCTAGCTAGAGGCGATGGCTTCTTGGAGCTAATTCACGGCAGCTTTCGTCCTAATTTTGGGACTGCCATGTTGGCTTGGCGATAACTATTAATATATATATATATATATATATATATATATATATATATATATATATATATATATATATATATATATATATATATATACATATATGTATATATATATATATATATATATATATATATATATATATATATATATATATATATATATATATATATATATATATATATATATATACATATATGTATATATATATATATATATATATATATATATATATATATATATATGCATATATATATATATATATATATATATATATATATATATATATATATATATATATATATATATATATATATATATATATATATGTATGTATATATATATATATATATATATATATATATGAATATATATATATGTATGTGTGTGTAAATGTTTGTGTGTCTGTGTTTGTTCCCCAACATCACTTGACAACCGATGCTGGCGTGTTTACGTCCCCGTGACTTAGCGATTCGGCAAAAGAGACCGATAGAATAAGTACTAGGCTTACAAAGAATAAGTCCTGGGGTCGATTTGCTCGACTAAAGGCGGTGCTCCTGCATGGCCACAGTCAAATGACTGAAACAAGTAAAAGAGTAAAAGAGTAAAAGAGTGTATATATATATATATATATATATATATATATATATATATATATATATGTAAATATATATATATATATATATACATATATATATATATATATACATATACAAGAATATATATACATATATTCAAAATGCAGTAAAGGCCTGAAACACTTAACGAGTTCAGGATATATCTCTACTGATGTATCCCGATGTATCATAAGAAGATGTATAGAAGAACAACAAACAGAGTGAAGATTTAAATCAAGCGGGATGCAGAAAATATACCTTTTAGTTGGACTATGTACGTAATCACGACGCTATTCGTAAGAGACGCTGAAAGATTTATCCAAGAAAAACAACTCTTGATATACTTTCAATAGATTGTATATTTTCTTTTTTTTTCATGAATCGTCTCCCTTACATCAACGTCAGAAATTATTTTCTCAGAAAAAGGGATTAAAGCAATGAAGAAAATGTTACAATATATAGTTATCTCCCTTCAACCTAAAGCCCTAACCAATTACTTCCCTTCTATTTTCTGTTGAAGGGTCTATCGAAGTTGATGTTGCCACCAATTCTTTCGGATTTGCTGTCGAAGTCATCTTTGTTTAGAATTATGTTAATGGAAATATTCTTGCCATGAACATCCTGTCATCTTAGCCTTATTCAAGACTACATAAAGCTCACGATCATAATGTCGCGAATTGAACTCCGGGACCGGGCGGCACGCTGGATTTCACGTTGCCCTAGTTTGTTCAGCTGAGGATGAACACCAGCAGCTTATTCCCCTTCCAACAGTCACAGCTGGGGTAAATCGCTGGATCAAGAGTAACAGAGCTGAGATAGTACTTAAAACAATTAGCGGAAAGCATGGTACCTATCATCACGTCATAGTAATCTGTGATCACGGCTGTGGTTAATACGTTTGGACAACACTATCTAGAGTGTCTTGCTGTTGTATCATGCGGCAAGGTTTGATCTGATGATGTGAATGCTGTGTTTTTCATCATTCACATCTCTTGCAGTACCAGTCATGCACTGATGTCAATGCAATCGACTTTCCTCACAAAAATTTCAAACATTACGCCTATAGCAGAGAGAATTATTACAGATTTCTAAGGCGGTGAACTGGCAGAATTGTTTTCTATTCTAGGCACAATGCCCGAAATTTGGGGGAAGGGGGTAAGTCGATCAGATCGACCCCAGTACGCAACTGGTACTTAATTTATCGACCCCCTAAAGGATAAAAGGCAAAGTCGACCTCGGCGGAATTTGAACTCAGAACACAAAGACAGACGAAATACCGCTAAGCATTTCGCCCGGCGTGTTAACCTCTCTGCCAGAGCGCCGTCTTTGTGAGCTGGCAGAATTGTTAGCGCGTTCAACAAAATTGTTTGCGTTATTTCTTCCGGTTATTTCATTCCGAGTTCAAATTCAACCGTGGATGATAAAATATGTAACAATTACGTATAGGGGCTGATATACTTGTTCTGGTCCATGGCTCACTTCCTACGATTGCGATGATTCACCAACCAAGAGGAGATGGAAGTTTCAGTGAATGAGTTTTTCGCCTCGAAGGACAGGAACTGGTATGAGCATGGGATAAATGAACTGACAGAAAGATGGCTTCAAAGGGTGTAACACGATGTCCTCTGCTTTGAATGTATATATATATATATATATATATATATATATATATATATATATATATAATGGACCGAATTAATTTACAACTTGTTTTCATTTTCATTCTCTCTCTGTTTATTTTCTCTTGTTCTTTTGTGTTGAAGAGCGTAGGCTCGAAACGTGAAAGACCTTTTCATTTTCCTGAGCGTCAAACTAATACACCTGCTTGTTGTTCATGCACCTGTCTTCGTCTTTTGTTATTCTATAAACTTCAACTACACACACACACACACACACACACACTCACATATACAAAGAGAGAGAGAGAGATAGAGAGAGAAAGAGAGCTTGTGTATGTAAAAGAAAAGAAAAGTAATGCTCTAAGGAACACTTCGAAATGTTTGAAGTTGATTTGAATCCACATACTCGTCATCAGTGTCAGTCTGCTAGGTCCACCTTTGATCCCTAGACTACATAATATGCTTCTGTGGGTGGCGGGTGGTTTGTAAGATCTATGTGCGCTTCTCCGCTTTCTAGACTATATTCATGATTTCCAACTCAGCCACCAGATCATAAACTCTGTAGAGTATGACAGATTTTAATCCAGGTAGTTTACTGTAATTTATTTTATCGATCTACTAAAGATTCAAACCAACATAAAAATCTCTATATATAGTGATTCGATCTCGGAATATATGAATGAAAGAAATTACGCAAAGAATTTTATCTGACGTGCTAACGATCTTGCCAGTTCGCTGCCCCAAAGATCTGTAGTAATTCTGTGATGCAAATAATCCTTACTACTATAGGCACAAATCCTGATATTTTGTTACGTAGAACTAAACGTTTACATCGATCCCAGTGCTTGATTGGTACTCATTGTTTTGACCCCAAAAGGATGGAAGGTGAAGTAGACCCTGATAGAATTATTTTCATCCTGAACGTAATGACCGGAAGAAATACATCCTTTTCCCTCGATGTTCTACTGATTCTACCAGCTCTCCACCTCGAAAGAGACATCCCTAATAATTCTTTTGTACTACGGGCACAAGTCCTGAAATTTTTGATGGTGGGAGCTTGTTGATTACATCGACGCCAGTGTGCAACTGGTACTTATTTTACCGGCCCCGAAAGGATGAAAAGCAAAGTTGACCTCGGCGGAATTTGAACGTAAAGACGGACGAAATGCATGAAAGCACTGAGCTCGCTGTGCCAACGATTCTGCTATATGTATATATATGTATATATATATGTATATATGTATATAAAAATATTAAACCATGGAAAAAGAATCCTTATATTTGGATGTTTCACTATATAGCGATGCCAGAGTCAAACGACGTATTTTATTCACCTCGCTTATTGAAGTCGAGCAATGTCGATAGAATAAAAAAAATCAGTAAAATTTGCATTAGACCATGCATGTATGTATACACATACATACATGCATACATACATACATACATACATACATACATATTTTTACGTTCTAAGTTCAAATTCCACCGATGTCGACGTCACCTTTCATCCTTAAAAAACAAAAAAAAAAACCCTTGAATGAAGTAAATTCGAAGACTGCTCGTAGAACTCGCACCCACATCTATCAACATGACAGAAGTTTTAACCTTTGCCATTTTAATTCCAACCAAGGAGTTTTAACCAAATATTCTACATGCTGTTATTTATAGCCGTATCTGCTTCTGGCTCCTTCGTTAAAAAATGATATACTTCAAATCTCGCGAAGTTCTTAATTTCTTATAACGTAAAAAACATATATAATTCTCCTTGGAAAGTAGAAAGCTTTTAAATTGAACTGTGTGTAGCGCGTAGTTATATCAAGGCTTGGTGGCAGCTTGTATACATATTTATCACTATAATTGTATAGAGCTTCATGGAAAACAGACAGCGTCAAATTATAAGAACATCTTGTTTACAAGAGTTGAAATCCTAATGATCAAGCTGCTAAAATGTACCGCGTTGATTCTTCATCTTCTGCGAACTGGAAAATAACTGTGAAACTATCCATTAAGAGAAACTTTGC
>NC_142943.1:35312677-35327677 GCF_046866305.1 Octopus bimaculoides | reverse complement strand
ACATCCGCTATGCTACATAACTTACAAACTGAAAAGTCTCCTCAAATCCGACCTCGAATGACTCATGGACATATATCTGAGTCAGAGTAGAACAACTGACCCCTCTAAATCAAACGATCTAAAAACTGACTGATGCAGACGACATCCAAGCACGAAATAATTTCAACTTCGCGCCAAATGTAAATATGGACGTTACTATTTTGAATTGCAAATTCGGTAAAACTAACCAGTGATGTGGATATATATATATCCTACATGAAATGAGGGCGAAACATGGCAAAGACAAGAGACAAAAGTCGGAATAAAGTGTTTTATTGAGCTGTATAATATCATAATTTCATAGTGTAATTCTGGCAAGGGTTTAACGAATGTCAAACTCATGCAAGTCGCCATTTTTGTCCAAACTATGTTTGTTTGTCTTAGAACGTAATGTTGTTGATCTTTGTCTTTTAAGATCAAGTTGGATTTATAAAGTGTTTGCTCCATATTTCATTTCAATGTTGCTAATGATTGAACCATCGCCGCTACTACCACCACCACCACCACCACCACCACCACTACCGTTGCTGGTTATGCACGCTAAGTGAACTCTTTATTACGTTGGTGGTAACGGTGTTAGAAAATGAATGGGTGGTGTTGATAGTTTTAATGGTGGATGGTGCTGCGGCGAAGAGAGGAGAGGTGTGAGGAGAGAAGCGGACAAGGGTTTATTGATCTCCTTTTACAGTCGACTGGTAGGATCATTAGAACATCGGGACAAAAATGCCTGCGGTATTTTGTTGTGGCCTTCCTTTGGCTCCGATTTCGAATCCTGTTAATGTAAATATTCTTCCCAGAGTGAATAAAAGCCGACTTTGTCTTTTCATCAACTACCATCTTCAATAAAATACCAGGGTCAGTTTAATAAAATATCTGTGTGGGTTTGTGTCTGTGTAAAGAAATTACTATTATTATTATTATTATTATTATTATTATTATTATTATTATTATTATTATTATTATTATTATTATTATTATTAATTATTATTAGTATCATTATTGGTCTAATGGTTAGAGAGTCGCACTCAAGATCGCGAGATCGTGGTTTCAACTCCTAGACCGGGTAGTTGAGCAAAGCACTTCATCTCACGCTGCTCAAATGCTGGGATCGATGTAACCAACTATTCTCCTCCCCACAAATTCCAGGCCGTGTGCCTATGTAGAAATGATTATTATTATTATTATTATTATTGTTCAGTAGTTTTATTTTTATAACGTGCTTTCACTTCACTACCGAGCGCAGCTCTGTGCGCCTTGGGTATGTGCTGTGGTTTGCTGTGGTGCTCTTATGTTTACTGTATTGAAAGTGTTTTGCGTAGAATGTGTGCAGTACCCAGCAGTGCAATTTTCTGTATGTTATATATATATATTATATATTATTATTATTATTATTATTATTATTATTATTATTATTATTATTATTACATTTTCCTCTGTGGTCAAGCACTAATCGACATTTTTAAAGTTCTGTTTTGATAAAGGTGAGGATACTGACTGAGTTGTCACCCACAACCTAGCTAATTTGTTAAGATATGAATAAATGTGGCCAGGATGACTGTGGTGAACGGACCAATAATAAATGTGCGCTTTTCGGACTGAGAGAATCAATGGTAAAGGGGCCCCTGGTCTTGGTGCACTTGGTGGTTGGGTTTTGATCCAGAATCGATGGGATTTCTAATTTGCTCCGAGGTAGTACTCCCTGTATATACATCATTCTGTAATAAGAATAATATTGACAGTAATTTCGAAGTTTAGGCCAGCTAAACAATCATCGAACAGTCTGTCGATGGCTTAATGTAAAATTGTGTTTATTATAACTGAACATAAAAACAAACATAAATACACACACACACACACACACACACACACACACACACACTCAGTCACTCACTCAAATATATACTATTAAATAGATATGCAGATGTATACACGCATATGTATGTGTGCGCGCTTGTGTGTATATATATTCGTACATGTATGTTTATGTTTTATAAAATATTTTTATAAATATATATATACAAGCATATTCATATATATGTATGTATATGCATGCATACATACATTCACATACACGCACGCACGCACACACACACAAACACACACACACACGTATATTAAAAACAATCGTATGCCATCAGACATTCAGTCACCAATTTTAAGAGAGTATAGTGATCATTAAGTCAATTTGTTATCCCTCTATAAATCATTATCATGTGATATCAGCTTAATTACCTTTATTACCTAGAGGGTTCACAGTTCATGCATGTGTATATATTTGTGTGTGTGTCTGTGTGTCTGTGTTTGCGTGTGTGTATGTGTGTATGTGTGAATATATATACCGTATCGTATAATTAGTATAGTCATTCTAATTACTGAACAAGCTAGGTCTTAATTAACACACCAATATCATATTTCTCTTTACTCCGTTGATTGGTTTTTCACGTTTGCTGTCGTGGTTTTCATATTCTCCATCTTGTTTTTCATCAATGAACGTAAATTGAGATGAGGTAATTTAATATAATTATAATTGTAAACAGAGATTTTGGCTTGTTGCTTTATGTTTATACTGAAAGGGCGGAGGTGTTAACGGTATGTATGTATGTCATCATTCAGTTTATTTCAAGATTTCTTACCAATAGAGAAAGAACCGGTTTCTAACCTAGATCCAAGGCTCCTTTATTGAAATTTCAACATCAACAACCGGGTATTTTTGTATGTATGTATGTATGTATGTATGTCTCTTCTAATTTTTAATTGTTATACATCTTCCGCTGAGGAGGGAGCACTCAACAGACACGTGTACCCTTAATGTAGTTCTCGGGAAGATTCAGCGTGACACAGAGTGTGACAAGGCTGTGTCACGCTGAATCTTCCTGAGAACTACGTTAAGGGTACACGTGTTTGTGGAGTGCTCAGCCACTTGCACGATAATTTCACGAGCAGGCTGTTCCGTTGATCGGATCAGCTGAGACCCTCGATACCGTCCTCTTTGGCGAAGTATTCAGCATCGTTTCTAAATATCACATGGAGAGGAAAATGAGCGTGGTGAGGGAAGAGCTGCTTTCCAGTAAGTTTGATGAAAGGTGGATGAAGGAGGCAAAAATGGTCCAAGTGAACAAAATTAACATCATCATTATCATCATCATCATCGTCGTCACCGTCGTCGTCGTCGTCGTCATCGTCGTCGTCGTCATCATCATCATCATCATCATCATCATCAGCAGCAGCATTATCATAATTGTTGTTGTTACTGTTATTATAAGACATCGAGCTGGAAGAACAGTTTAGCAAGATGGACAAAATGTTTAGCCGCATTTCGTCTATCTTTACGGTCGTAGTTCAAATTCCGCTAAGGTCGACTTTGCCCTTTCACTCTCTCGGGGACGATAAAATAAGTACAAAACAGAGTACTGGAGTTCATGTAATCGACTTCTCCCTCCCCTCAAAAAGTGTTGGAGCTGTGTCGAAATATAAAAACATTATTGTTACAAGTAGTAGTAATAGTAGTAATAGTAGTAGTAGTAGTAGTAGTAGTAGTAGTAGTGGTGGTGGTGGTGGGGTTGTGGTGTTGGTAGTGCTGGTGGTGATGGTGGTAGTAGTAGTAGTAGTAGTAAATCGTGAAGAAATAAATTGCATAGAAGAGTTATGTTCTACCGATGTACATCCGAATTTGGATTATAAGCAATTCCTACAGTTGACAAGAATTTCAAGATGGTGTTTCGATACAAATCAAATAAAAGAAACATGCCAAACTATACAAATTATAAATAAATGAATAAATAAATAAATGAAGAAAGTAAAAATGAAAAGAGATAATTAAATATACAAGGTGATATATAAGATGTTGAAGCGAACACACACATATGGCAAATACAACTATGATCTATCTATCTATCTATTTATATATATATATATATATATGTGTGTGTGTGTGTGTGTATGGTAACAACAGCAAAGATATATATATATATATATGATTTATATATATACATACATGTGTAGGAGTGTGTGCACACACACACACGCGCACATGCACATATATATCATAGTTCTATATGCTATCATTTTGTGGTTCCATTTTTCACGTTTTATAAAACTAAAACTTCGATGTCGCTTGATCATACTTCTCCTCCCAGTATTTACCTCCCCTTAATATGTTAAAGAAAAAAAAATAACGTCAAATATTGATATAACCTTTATCATACTTTATGGTGGGATCTGTTTGAAACACATGTCTACTTTGGTGGAATTATTGAATATATTAAGACATTCACATCTACAAACACACACACACATACATACACACACACATATAACTATAAAGACATACACTAACAGCATCATCAGTAACAGCATCATCACCAACAACATTACCATTATCATCATTATACTTTTCTTTTTCTAACGCTCACACACAATCGTATAGAAGCACATACACATACATACAACATACCCATTTCCAACATATTTACCCACGCACATACGTACACATCATCGTCATCATCGTCATCATCATCATCGACGTCGTCGTCGTCGTCATCGTCATCATCTTCATTGTCATCATCATAGACGTCATCATCGCCATCATCATCTTCATCATCGTCGTCGTAGTTGTCGTCGTCATCATCCGCATGGCATTTATTCCAAGCCACTCTGTGACTACTAAGCGACTGTCATCAGCACCAGTTAAGAATCAGATGAAATATGGAAGGCAAAAAAAACCCCGTATACACGCTTCAGTTCTATAAGCATAGACACATGTATATAGACTCACACAAACACACACACACACACAAACTGAAATACGGACACAGCTATACACATTTGTACACACACACACATACATTACTCACATATATATACATATACACTAATACACATATATATATACACATATACACGCGAAGCTGTATAATAGTCATGCAGTGCAAAAGTGAATATGAACAGAAATAAAACATGTGTACATTACAACAACAAACAAACATCAACAACTAATAATAATACTAATAATAATGATGATGATGATGATGATGATGATGATGATGAAGAAGAAGAAGAAGAAGAAGAAGAAGAAGAAGAAGAAGAAGAAGAAGAAGAAGAAGAAGAAGAAGAAGAAGAAGTGTTAGAAAAAGACGTGGGATTAGTGTAGACTCCATAAATATCCAATCGGAAAACCCTAGTGGCATTTTGGATAGACAGGGGAGATAATTCTTAGTGAAATCGACACCTCCCACCGCCACTTTAGCGGTCACAGCTGTGTAGCTTCTGAGCCGTGTTTCACTTTCAGATTGGTTGAAGGCAGATTAGGAGAATTATGGGAATTAAACAGACACCTCACAGGAAGTGGAAATTGAAGTTGAAGAGTTGGAGATCAGTGGTAGTGGGTGTGTGAGGGGGTGGTGGTGCAAACAGATAGGATGAACTGTGGGTGTGGGAAGACAGAAATGGAGGTAAACTGAAATGGAGGTAAACTGAAAAAGGAACGATAAGGAAATAGGAAGTAAAGACGGAAAAAATGAAAGAATAAACAAATAAAAAAAAGAAGCATTTTATCGTAACGATGATAAAAGCCATATCAGCTTCAAATTACATATCTCACATGTAGATATGTAAGATGTATGTATGTATGTATGTATGTATGTATGTATGTATGTATGTATGTATGTATGTATGTATGTATGTATATCTATGTATGTATGTATGTACGTATGTATGTATATCTATGTATCTTTTTACACGCCATTGTTTACAGTTTTTTGTTAGGGTTTCGAGAATTACTATTTCAAGAAATAATGTCTCTCTTTATATATATATATATATATATATATGGTGCCAAAGGTACCGTCCACTGCATCTCACATAAGAACGAGATACTGCAGCAGCCTCGGTTTCAGAGGACCTCAGCTCTTCAATGCCCTGCCAAAACATTTGAGAGACATGCAAGACATGGATGCGGAGGTCTTCAAGACAAAACTTGACGCTTTCCTCTCCACGATACCAGACGAACCAATAGCTCGTAATGAGACGCAGTTTAGGGCAGCTGTGTCAAATTCTCTTATACACCAGATGTGCCATCAAAACTCTTGATTGGACCATGTCAGGTGGGGGAGAAGAGCCATGCAAGGAACGTGAAAATCACGGTGGTGCACCAGTATGACCGCAGCCACTTGGCTGAAACACATAAATAAATAAATAAAAAATAAATATATATATATATAAACATAAGGGATCAGCAAACAGTTGCTTCACCACATACCGAAGTTCAGAAATAGCAGCTAAAACCTTTACCCTTTTAATTGTAAATATATATATATATATATATATATATATATATATATATATATATATATATATATACATACATACGTGTGTGTGTTTGGTTACGTACGTTAATGAGTATGCACATATTTAAGCATATGTATTTAAATATACGATTGTACAAACATTTTATTATTATAAGCATAATTATAATTAGGGTTCAGCAAAATTGCTTCACCAACCCTTTATTATTATTGATAATATAATTCACTCCCTGATAGTAAACTGCAGTTTCTGCGGGATTACTCGTAGCATACGTGGGTGTTTGGGGAAGAATGCGAGTTCTCCCTCGTCTATATAAATTCGGAAGTACTGGTTTTTGGATATAAGCTATTCGATGGCGCTTGGTCGAATACATATTTAAATTACTAGTACTCTCAAATATATAATTGAAATACTATACTGAAGACGGAAATAAGTCGGAAATGTTTTCACATCTTTTAATAGAGGTCATAATACTTTTCCCCACGGTAAAATACTATGCCTTTCTCTTTAGAAGTTAACATCTCACACAAACATATTTGAACTAATCTAAGTTTCAAATATAACAAACTACTTGTTATCAAATATAACAAACAAACTACTCCAACTAGTTGTTAGAGCGGCTAATTTGTATTCGCGTTGAGTCATATCAGTTGCAATATCTACCTATCTATCTATCTATCTATCTATCTATATGTGTGTATGTGTGTGTGTGTGTGTGTGTATTGATTATGTATGTATGCACGTATGTATGTATATATACATATATATGTTTGTTTGTATATGTATATGCGCGTGTGTGTATGTGTTTGTATATATATATGTATATATATAAATATATATATATATATATATATATATATATATATATATATATATATATATATATATATATATATATATATATATATATATATATATATATATATATATGTATATGTATATATATAAATATATATATATACTTTTCCAAGGCGACTTTAACCTCCCAAATGTTAAATGGTCTGAAGGTCACATCCTCTCTGGGATGTCACTGCATGAACAAAGCCAGGCAAAATCATTGCTAGAACTATCCAACATGCTGTTCATGGAACGAGTGATACTCCAACTAACCAGAGGAAGCAATATTTTAGATCTCTGCTTCACAAACAATGTGAGCCTAATCCATAATGTGAAAATAACGCCCACATCTCTCTCAGATCATAACATTATAGAATTAACTATGCATGGTCCTAGACAACCCATTGACACTCACCCCACCAGGAGGACTCAAGCAATATCCAACCTGGATTTCCACAGGGCGGACTGGAAGTCAATTCGCAGAGAGATTCGAAATCAAAACTGGCATGACAGCCTTTCTATACAAGACAATGACCTCAAACTAAGTCATTTTATGTCAACCATACAAGACATATGCACCAAATACGTGCCATCTAGAAAGACCAGCAAACATGCCAATAGAATTCCTGGAGACAGGAAAATTCTTATGAGACACAGAACAAAGGTCTCAAACCAGTTAAATAGAGAACTGGAGGATAGGAAAATGGCTAAATTAAAACTAACACTGTTAGAAATAGAAAACAAAATTAAACTCTCCCATGAAAAGGAGAGAACAGAGAAGGAGAAGAGAGCAGTAGAAAGCATAAAAACAAACCCCAAGGCTTTCTATATATTTGCAAAAGAGACTGCTACGGTACAGTATAAGATAGGACCCCTATTCCTGCCTAATGGCTCACTGACTGAAGATCCCACATGGATAAGTGAAGTGCACAGTACACAATTCAAGAGTGTCTTCACTTCTCCTCTGAGTCACATGCAGATAAAGAACCCAGCTAATTTCTTTGACAATATCACTCAGCAGAAAAAGACTGCATCCATTACCTACATCGACATTGAAGTGGAAGATGTAATAGCTGCCATAAATGAAATGAGCTCAAATTCGGCAACTGGCCCCGATGGTTTCCCAGCTGTCCTCTTAAAGTCGTGTAAACAAGAATTAGCAGGACCACTACAGATACTCTTCCAGAGTTTCCTTGCAAATGGTAAACTTCCTAAAAAGCTCAAGGAAGGCACCATATGTCCTATCCATAAAGGTGGAAGCAGAGCAGAGGCTGGGAACTACAGGCCCATCTCTCTGACTTCACATATTAGCAAAGTCATGGAACGAATTGTCAGAAGGAGATTGATTGCGTTCCTAGAAGAAAATGACTTGCTGAATGAGACCCAGCATGGTTTCCGTCCAGGTAGAAGCTGCCTCACGCAGCTCCTGCAGCATTATGACTGGGTCCTGAAGCAGCTACTTGACCATTCAAATGTTGATGTGATATATCTCGACTTTGCAAAAGCCTTTGACAAAGTTGATCATGGCTTGATATGTCACAATCTGCGAAACCTTGGCATAGCTGGTAAATTAGGAGAGTGGCTGCATGACTTCCTGAATGGTTGAAGTCAGACAGTTGCAGCCAATGGAGAACTATCTAGGGAAACACAAATATTGAGCGGTGTTCCACAAGGAACTGTTCTGGGGCCACTACTGTTCATAGTGGCCCTTCTGGACATGCCCACGGTCACTCGGAGAGCCACTGTCACTAGCTATGCTGATGACACAAAGATATCTCAGGCAATAAAGAATCCTGATGATATTGTAAGCCTGCAGAATGTCCTAAATGCAATATATGAGTGGGTAGAGCAAAATAATATGCAGTTCAATGCAAAAAAAGTTCAAGTACTGCGCTACAAGACCACAAGTGCCTCCCAACTGGCATACACAGGACCTGGAGGTACTGCAATCCCAGAACCACAAACAGTAAGAGATCTGGGCATCAACATGTGTAGTGATGCATCATTTCACATGCACATTGTCAAGTTGACAGCAAAGTGCAGACAACTAGCAGGGTGGATACTGAGGACATTCCGTACAAGGGATCAAAAAGTCATGTTGACTCTATGGAAGACATTTGTTCTGAGCCGCCTAGATTATTACTCTCAGTTGTGGTCAACACACAGTGTTAAGCGGACAGCAGAACTCGAGGCAATTCAGCGGCACTATACCAAAAAGATCGCCACAGTCCAACAGATGAACTACAGGGAGCGACTGAAGGCACTAGGTCTCTACTCCCTGGAGCGAAGGCGGGCGAGATATGTAATAATATACATATGGAAAATACTGGAAGGACTGGTGCCAAACTTTGGCATCAAGTACTACAGGAATTCCCGCACGGGTCGCCACTGCATGGTGCCAAAGGTGCCGTCCACTGCATCTCACATAAGAACGAGATACTGCAGCAGCCTCGGTTTCAGAGGACCTCAGCTCTTCAATGCCCTGCCAAAACATTTGAGAGACATGCAAGACATGGATGCGAAGGTCTTCAAGACAAAACTTGACGCTTTCCTCTCCACAATACCAGACGAACCAATGGCTCGTAATGAGACGCAGTTTAGAGCAGCGATGTCAAATTCTCTTATACACCAGATGTGCCATCAAAACTCTTGATTGGACCATATCAGGTGGGGGAGAAGAGCCATGCAAGAAACGTGAAGAGAGCACAGCATAAAGACGGAAAATCACGGTGGTGCACCAGCATGACCGCAGCCACTTGGCTGAAACCCATAAATAAAAATTTAAAATAAAAATAATAAATAAATATATATATATATATATATATATATATATATATATATATATATATATATATATATATATATATTTATACACATTCAAAATTCAAATAAGTTATCGTTATCTTTAAAAAAAAAATGATAAATATCAGTCCCACTGCGTGGCACCTTGGGCAAGTTTTTTCTACTGTAGCCTCGGACCGACCAAAACCTTGTGAGAGGATTTAGTTGACGGAAACTGAACGAAGTGTGTCTTATATATATGTATATGTATGTGTGTGTGTGTTACTGTATTTGTCCCCCCATAAATCGCTTGAAAACCGGTGTTGGTGAGTTTACGTCCTCACCGATAGAAGAAGTACTAGGCATAAGAAATACGGCCTGGGGTCGATTTGTTCGACTAAATCCCTTCAACGTGGTGCTCTAGCAAGGCCGTAGTCAAACGAGGGAAAGAGTGAAACAAGTAAAAGAATAAAAGAATAAAAGAATATATATATATATATATATATATATATATATATATATATATATATAGATAGATAGATAGATAGATATATAGGGCAGGGAATCGTCAATTAGTAATATGGAATCAGTAGTTCTTTGACTGCTATTTCTGAATTCTCAGTATGTTGGAGAAGCAGCTCCTGCTAATCCCTGTATATTTATGATTATATATATATTTGCATATATGCGAAGGGATCCTGAAAAGATCCTGACTTTGGGTAAAAGTAAGCACTTGAGGATCAGTTAATTATGATTTTAGTCAACATATTCCCCTCTTAGACTCACACACTTACTACTACGGTCCTCCAGGTTTCCTAATCTCTGTAAAACAACTCGGACCTTTGAGCCTCCAAACAGCCCTTTCGTGATACCCTTAAAATCAGAAACTTTCAGCACCCCACCCACCTCTGAATATATGTACCTAAGAACTATAGCCCACACGATTAATGGGAACTTTCAAGGGACAATGCCATAATCTCATAAGACGTACGAGGACACCGGAGATTAACCTTAGAAAACAGGATGGTCACTGTTGGAACGCCTTCTTCTAGATCAGTAGCGATTTGAGATAGGTTGGGATGTTAATCAACAGCCCAAACTGTTTGATAGACTGAGCTGTTGAGAGTTTCATTTATAACGTGGTTAGAGGTCATATCGTAAAACTCGGTGAAGGTGGGACCTTAACTACCAAATCCTTCGTTCTTTCGTCATGCGAGCTGGTTGTTTTCTTCTTCCCTTGCCGCTCTTCAACTCATTTAACAACGTCTCACTCACATTGTTAAGAAATAACCATCTATTTAAATTAGGCAACATCGAATGACAGACGGCGGGCGGAGATTAGTGTAAGGAATCAAGAAAATAAGGAGACAACAAATAAAATACATACACACATATATATATATATATATATATATATATATATATATACATATATATATATATATATATATATATATATATATATATATATATATATATATATATATATATATATATATATATATACATACATATATATATATATATATATATATATATATATATATATATATATATATATATATATATATATATACACTCCTAGAGATGTACGTTTATATTGACATCAAAGACATGAATATATATTTATTCGCCCACTGCTTTAAAGAAAACGAACTGGAAAAACATTTTTCATTAGAATAGCAAAAGAATTATAAATGTATATTTAATGTGTGCGTCAACACACACACAAACACACACAAACACACACATTTATATACACATATATGTATATTTAAGTGTATATAGGTGTATATGAATATATATTCACGAATATACATATATAGAAAACATTTATATATGTACATATATATATATATATATATATATATATATATATATATATATATATATATATATATATATATATATATATACACACACACATATATATGAACATTTATTCATATACATTGACATACACACACATCCGCACACATAGAGAGAGGGAGAGAGGGAGAGAGAGAGATGCAATCAGAAAAAGGTGAGAGAGAAAGAAAGATGAAAAGAATAAAAGAAAAAAAATGGCGAGACTGGAGAAACAAAATCCTTCATTAATTACAAAAAAAACACATTGAAAAATTATTCTCTCTTACATACACACACACACACACACACACACACACACACAAGCCCATAGAAAGAAAAACAAACAAAGCTAAAAAAAAACTCTTTTTTGTCTTGAAAGACGTAAAGACATTAAGTTCCGGGTGAAATTTCTTCAAAGAAATCAGGAAACGGTTGTTAGAAGTTATCTTGACATAAAATGTATTAAAGCGAGATGTTGAAAGATAAATAGCAAATCGTTTTTGTTTTTGTGTCGTTGTGTCTCCCTCAACAGTAATGTCGGCTATATAACGTTTGTCGGTCAAATAACGTGAGTTGTTGCTGCTGTTTTAACTGACCGTTAGCCTGGGGGTACGACCATGTTCTCTTTTTTTTGTGAGGGGGGGGATGGCATAGGTTATGTAGACATTTAATAGTTGGCTCATTATTTCTCTTCCCCCTCTCTCTCTCTCTCTCTCGCTCTCTGACACTTTCTCATGACTCTCTCTCTCTCCCTCTCCGCTCCTTCGCTAACACACATATTCCATATCATGCATATAAACACACATATATGTACCCTCTCCCCATAACATGTGCATAAATGCGTACATGCACACATATATATGCCTCAATACGTGTGTGTATATATATACACACAAACACATATAGGATAGATAAATAGATAAATAGATAGATAGATAGATAGATAGACAGACAGACAGACACATATCGACTCCAAAAGGCTGAAAGGCAAAGTCGACCACAGCGGAATTTGAACTCAGAACGGAGCGATGAGCAAAATACCGTTAAGCATTTCGTTCAGCGCGCTAACGATTCTGCCAGCTCGCCGCTTTAACAATTATAATAAAAATCGTTTCAAATTTTGCCACAAGGGCAGCCATTTTGGGGAAGGGGATGAGTCGATTACATCAACACCAGTGTTTCACTGGTACTTAATTTATCGACCCCGAAAGGATGAAAAGCAAAGTCGACCTCGGCGGAATTTGAACTCAAAATGTGAAAACGGACGAAATACCGCTAAATATTTCGTCCGACGTGCTAATGATTCTGCCAGTTCGCCGCCTTATAATGATAATAATAATAGCCCTGATGCAGTACCAGGCAGTGGTCATGCCTTGATGCAGTACCCGGCAGCGATTATGCCTAGATGCAGTACCAGGCAGTGGCTCCCATGGCTTCTCATTTTAACTGATTGAAAGTGTTATCATGTACATTGTTTGTTTTGTCTTGGTATAAAAGTCGGGCTATAGCAAATATTCTGCTCAGTACCACAGATTTGCTTGTCAATTATTTGACCTTAACCAGTTGAACACGTGCCTTCGTGACTGACGATATGTGCATCTCTGATCACGAGCAGAAGTAGTGGGGGAGCATCATAGCCATGTGTTGAGAAGAATTCTTTGGGGTTTGAATAAATTCACTTTTGGAAACATGGGTGTTTCGTTCATTATCCTTAAGCAAATCTTATTCCGGGATCTTTTGAGTGGGATGGGCTACTCGACCTGAAGAAAATTCTAACTGGGCCCCACTTGCAAGGTCATGCGCTGTTTATCTTGATATGAGATCACCATGTCGCGCACATACGGTTGTGTTGTATGTCCCTGGTATACCTCTATCAGACGGGTAATCATGACGGGTATATTGCACTTCGTATATTTTACCCCATTGTCACTTTGATCGCATGCATTGCTCTCTCACTCAAAAATGATAATAATAATAATAGTAATAATAATAATGATGATGATAATGATGATAATAATAATAATGATAATAATAATAATAATAATAATAGGTACCCTAGGCATAACACCTACATGAACTTCTAACTTGTTGTCTCTTGAGGTCTCTAAGTGAGACTTGGATCCAACTTGTACAAATGCAAAACAAAAGTCAAACATAAAATAATAATAATAATAATAATCCTTTCTATTATAGGCACAAAGCCTGAAATTTATAGCGAGTGGGTAAGTCAATCCCATCGACCCCAGAACTTGACTGGTACTTAATTTATCGACCCTGAAAGGATGAAAGGCAAAGTCACCTCGGCGGAATTTGAACTCAGAACGTGGAGAGCAGCAATCAGCAGCAATCAGCAGCAACAACATTAATGATGATGAGGATGATGATGATGATGATGATGATGATGATGATGATGATGATGATGATGATGATAAAAATTCTTTTACAGTGACTGATTTTTTTGCAATGACTAATCTTTAATCTTCGTCAATCGTTACGTCCTCTGGTTCCGCCTACCACAATCCATTATTCGTTCGCTGAAAATACGAAAAGGCTTCGAAATCGAGATACTGCTAAAAGCTACTATTTTAAACAACACATTAATCAGAAGCTATCTAATTACCATTAAACTGCATTCGATGATGAGGCTCCAGCTCGCGGGTTCAAGACTTTTGGAGGAGTGTGAAACTGTCCCTTTGTCATCATTATTCTCAGATCCACTTTGGTTCGAGTTGATAGGTCTGGACAAATACCCCTCTTATGGGTCAGATAACATTTTTCGGTGGCTAAAGCATATTGGACTTAGAGAATAGATAGCCATGAGACATAGCCACATCAGACTCACACAGGCCCATTGGCGAGTGGTCATGACTTGATGGAACGTGAGCTGGTATCTCTGTCTAATGAGTAAAGAGGCCTTGTAATCTGAAGGGCAGGGTCCGGAGATGAGTAGAGTAAACGGTGACACCTTAGGCAAGTGTCTTCTAGTGCTTTGGGCCGACCAAAGCCTTGTGAGTGGACCTGGGAGATGGAAGCTGAAAGAAACCCGTCGTATAAATATTTCTATGTATGTTTGCGTCTGTGTTTGTACCCCCAACGTCAAGCGACGGTGGGGAGACACAGTCGATGAAGAACGATTGAAGTTAATGTGTTTATGTCTCCGTAAATTAGCGGTTCGGCAACAGAGACCGATAG
>NC_142943.1:35300177-35305177 GCF_046866305.1 Octopus bimaculoides | reverse complement strand
TACATATACAGATATATACGTATATATGTGTATACTAATGTATCTCTATCTATCTATCTATCTATCTATCTATCTATCTATCTGTCTGTCTGTCTGTCTGTCTGTCTGTCTGTCTGTCTATCTATCTATCTATCTATCTATCTATCTATCTATCTATATTTTAGCATGTGTGTACATGGTGTGTGCGTATGTGTGTATGTGTTTTTTTTTTGCGTATGCACATAAACTTCACACAAAAAGACCGGCTACGCAAGTATATCTGTTACGTCTTCACATACATACACCTACACAAAAAAAACACACGCACATATACATGCGTGCACAAATGCATGCTTACTAGCACACTGACATATGCGCATACATAGATACATCTGTTCACATATACTGTAACAGCAACAGAGGATATGCGTAGACACATAGTTACTGGCATCTACAGGGGCATATGATGAGATGCACACGAACTCACTCAAGCACGTGCAGAAATGCATGCGCGAATGCATATATGCGAATATACAAAACACACACACACACACACGCATGGGCACATATGTACGCACATATTAAATACATATGTTTAATAATATGTGTGTCTGTGTGTGTGAGTGTATATATATATATATATATATATATATACATATACATACATACATATATATATATATATATATATATATATATATATATATATACACACACATGAATATATATATACATGCACGTATATTACAGACACATATATATAAATAAATAACATGTATATACATATATATGTATATATGTATACATATGTATATATATATAAATATATAGTACATATATGTACATATATATATATATATATATATATATATATATATATATATATATATATATATATATATATATATATATATATATATATCGATAGCCACCCATGCACACAAGCACACACACATATATATGTATGTATACATATGTAAGTATGTACATATGTATTTATGTTTGTATATATATATATATATATATATATATATATATATATATACACACACACACACACACACATACAACCAAACACGCACACTTGAACACAATGCTTTGTGCGTGCTTAGTATGTATTAGTCATGTGATAATGCACAAGATAAAAATGTACAGCGTCTAAAGGGCTGGCGAGCAGCGTTGATGCGTTTCATGAATACAGCAACCCACTGCTGGTTTCTGTGTGAATATATACGCAATCGTGAATGCTTATATGTAATGTATATCAGTGTGTGTGTCCGTGTCAATGTCTTGGTAACTGTTTTTGTAGCTGAATGTGTGTGGTGGAGGGAGTTCCGTGCGCATGTGTGTATGTGTGTGTGTGTGTGTGTGTGTGTGCGGTGTATTGTTTTTGTTGGTTCTATTGTACAGTGGCAAGTTCTTAGAGGGGAGAAAAAACACTATGTCGCGGTCCAGCTAGGCAAAGAAAACTAATGAAGCCAATAAGGATGTGTGAGCCTGTGTCTATCTCTTTCTCTATCTATCTATCTATCTATCTATCTATCTATCTATCTATCTATCTATCTAGCTAGCTTTTGTATCTCATAAAATATGTATGTGTTTATGCGTATATGTATACGTGTATGTATTTGTGTATGTATGTATGTACGTACGTATGTCCGTATGTATGTATGTATGTATGTGTGTATGTATGTATTCATGCATTTATGTATGTTTGATTTATGTATGTATGTATGTATGTGCAGTCCAATGGTTGTAGTAGTTCTCGAAATTGTTCTACCCCCAAAAATCTAGTTTCAGTTCTTTGTATTCGAGAAGTTGGTTTCCGTCCGCTATGTTTCAAGAAGCAACTGTACTCCTAAGAACAACAAAAATACTTTTAATTGCATCATAAACCTCTTTGGTTTAACTTCTTCATTAAAGCACTGGTCTTAAAGTCCTTTCTGCAATCTACTAAGAACTTGTAATTTCTCAAAAACTCCCTGTTGACTTGATTCGAATATTCTTCCCCGCATCTAGATGAGAGATCAAAGTCAAGAATCACAGATTAAGCCTTGAAGTCATGATTTTTTTTTTCCAGCTGAGGGAATATTCATAAATGGACTCAAAAACCAGTCAATATTTTCTCTTTCAAATATTCCAAGAACATCCTACGATGTTGAATCCAAGGTTTCAAGCGAACACCTAGGCTTTATTTTCTTTTATTTCAGATTCCTGCTTTTGGTGATAGTCCTAGGAAGAAATAAATACACTATTTCTATTCTGGAATACCATAATCTTTTCTGGAACGCGAGTTTGAATTAGAGACTTTCAGAGAGGCTACGTCATGATGGGGCCTGAACGCTTGGTTTGTTGTAGATATATGCGAGGTACAATTCAGAGGGTGAGGCATACAACAAGGTGACCTATTCAGCAATACCTACTTCTCGTAACTCAAGTGAAAAATACACGAAGAACACCATGGAGACGAATTGTGGCATAGCCCTGAAGATGCTGATTTCATGTTTTTGGGTGCTTGCAGGTGACGGGGTTCTACATGTTCGACAACGCAAACATGTTTAGCAATGACGAATTGATGTTTTATGCACAATGAGAGAAGCCGAACCGCTAAGTTACAGGAACATAAGCACACCAACATCGATTGTGAAGCGGCGGGCGGGGGAACAAACACATACACAAAGACACAAACACATAAATATATATATATATATATATATATATATAAATAATATATGTGTGTGTATGTATTTACACGACGGACTTCTTTTAGTTTCCGTCTATTAAATCTACTCGCAAGGCTTTGGTCGGCCCGAAGCTATAGTAGAAGACACTTGCCCAAGATGCCACGCAGTGGGGATGAACCCCGAACCATACAGTTGAGAAGCAAGCATCTTACCACACGTCGCACTGTGCGACGCCTTGGGCAAGTGCTTTCGACAATAAAAGAAAGCCAGTCGTATATGTGTCTACATGTGAGTGTTTTTGTCTGATTTGACCACACTCCACCGCTTGACAACCGGTGTTGCTTTTGTTACTTCCCCGTAACCTAACGATTCAGCAAAAAAGACTGACAGAATAAATGTCAGGCTTTTTAGAAAAAAATAAATATTGGCTTCGATTCATTCGACTAAAATTCTGCAAAGTGGTGCACCAGCATGGCCGCTGTCCAGTGACTGAAACAAGTAAAAGATAAAGAATAAAACATACATACAGTCTCTGGTTGGGCAATCTGTTTTCTAGCAGGTGATTGGTTGCTTGCTGTTGAACCAGGTGTCAGCTTCAATTTTGATTGGACCACATCTCAGGCTGGCTATTTCATCACAAACTGACTGACACCGTTTGTCTCGCCACTTTTGTCTCTCGTATCTTCACTGTTGCCGCTAAATATCGCCATCGTTGTCATCATCATCATCATCATCATCATCATCATCATCATCATCATCATCATCATCATCGTCATCATCATCACTTTTGCTTTCTTCTTTCTCTTTCAACACCATTATCACTGCAACCATCACCTCCACCTCACCATTCTGAATAGCGTTACCACCATCAGCACATCTGCCAGCACTACTACCGAAACAACCACCACTTTCACCATCATCATTGCCACCACCACCACCACCACCACCACCCCCACCACCGCAACTAGTACCAGCAGCAGCACCAGCACTACCAGTGCCATCACCACCACCACCACCACCACCAACAACAACAACAACAACAACAACAACAAAGACGGTATATTTTGATGTGAGAGGGAATTAGTTGCAATTTCTAGCAAGTCTAACTGCCCGGTAGATGCTTACTCAGGCTTGATGCTGCTGTTGATGTTGATGTTGTTTTAGACAATGTTCCTGTGGGACAGACTTAGAAACAAATGCTTTCCAGCCGTGACCATCTTGTCCTTTATTCAGACAGTGATAAATGTATTTAGGCCAACACAACTATTGAATGTATTATATTTTCTTTTTAAAATAGTGGGAAGTGGCATGACGGAGATTTGGCTGCTATTTCTAACACATCGATCGGCTCCCTCTTTGTTCAATCGTTTGAGAGTTAGTAGTGCAGAGGCATAAGCAGGTGGTTGAGTGAAGGAATAACTTAAAGGATGATAAACGTCGCTTCTGATTTGATTGTGATTATATCTGAGCCGCCAGTCCGCTCTACAACCCGCCTGTCACGCACGACGCAAAAAGGAGGACGAAGTGACGAACGGAACAGACAGACAGATGGACGTCTCACCAGCTTAATATTAATCCCTCATTTGAATAAAACCACACCTCCACCTTCTCTTTATTGTGCAACCTCTCACTGAACCTCTCGACCTAGTCTGTTCAGGCACCGTTGGTACACCAATGGTGATATTAGAGATGAAGAAGGCGGCGTTGTCAGTAAATATATTTCTTGCTGTTGTTGTTGTTGTTGTTGTTGTTGTCGTCGTTGTGCAGTTCTTGTTTAGCCCCAAGTTAACCATGTTCAGAAAGCAAATATAACCAAAAGTGTTACATTTGCAATCATCTCATCATTCTAGATCAGTGGTTCTCAACTGGAGTCCATGACCCTAAGGGTCTATATAAGATTTTGTCTGGGCGTGGCTGTGTAGCAAGAAGCTTGCTTCCTAACGATATGACTCCGGGTTCAGGTCCTTCTGCGTGGAACCGTGTGCAAGTGTCTTCTACTAAAGCCTCGGACCGACCAAAACCTTGTGGGTGGATTTGCCAGACAAAAATTGAAATTGGGGAGCCACAATAGTATTTTAAGAGTCCCTAAACATTTTTTACCTTACGAGGGACTTCTGAAAACTTCTTGTCTTTAAGGGTGTCCCAAAAAGCCTAGTTGGAGGCCCAACCTTCCGAGTTGTTTTACAAGGCTTAGAAAGACTGAAAAACCGTTGCAATAAGTGCGTGAATCTTAGAGAGAAATATGTTGAATATCATAATTAACTGATTCTCCTGTTTTTTTCTTTTCTCCAAAGCCAGGAACTCTTCAGCACACGCTCGTAAATGTATTTATTGCAA
>NC_142943.1:35287677-35292677 GCF_046866305.1 Octopus bimaculoides | reverse complement strand
AAATACTGGATTCGATGGTACAACTGAACCTACCTCAAGATTGATGTCTAAGTCAGAAAGCATAACCCAAAGCATCGAGCTTACAGAATCGATTAAAGATCGCAAGCAAAAAGGCTTTACATATTCCTTCGAGATCTTTATGTTCTGCGATCAAATTCCGCCGAGATCGATTTCGCCTTACATACTTTCTGGGTCCGTAAAATAAATACCAGTTGAGCATATTTTGAAAAATTTTTACCTTTGCAATGAAAGATACTCTAACATAATTCTCGATATTTTCGGCCTTTTCCGTTACTTTCCGGAGTGAATTCTTCGACTTTGTATATAAGTATTCAATATCTGCCAAGTCTATCCGGTTATTTCAAATTATGACGGAATCACAATGTCACAATACTTATTTTACAGGCTAGAAGAAACGAGATATATATAATATATATATAGAAAAAAGTATATATTTACCTCGTACGTCTGTTGTCATCGTTTTATTCTGTGTCGTTTCTCTTTAACCTTCTCTATATTTCAAATTAACCTTGTTGAAAGCATGACACCAATATCTTTGCTATCGAGGTCTTTGTTAATTTCTTCACATGAAAAATGCATGTTCGTTCTATTTGCAACACACACATTTACACATATACGCACACGCACACGCACACACACCACAAATACACATATGTATGTATGTACTTGCACATATGCGTATATCCATCAATCTATCTATCTGTAAGCATGTAATATGCAAACATATGTATATATATATATATATATATATATATATATATATATATATATGTGTGTGTGTGTGTGTGTGTATACATATACACACGTATGTATACACACACACATATATATATATATATATATATATATATATATATATATATATAACAGATATATGCTTATATTTAATTTATGTGAGTAATTTCTATAACCATGCGAAGAAGGCGATAATTGAAACCGCGATTTTAAGACTACCTATTTATAAATCATACATGATGAAGTTACAGAGTGTCGACTCTTCTGTGACCGTCTAAACATCGCAACGTATCGCTTCTTATACCCTAAATGATAGAATTCTATGATATATGCAACAGAAATATGTTTTGTACGAATCATATTATATTCTGTCATGCGAATAATAGGATATATACAACAATTTATGTTATGCATGTTTGCGTACGTATGTGCTTGCGTGCGTGTGAGTGCGCGTGTGTGTTTATGTGTGAATAAATGTGTGTTCGTGCATGCGTTTGTGGACGTATATGGCTGTATGTCTATGAGGATCTCTAATGATGCTACGAGAGAGCTAACATACATCGCTTGATATCAAAAATAACATAAATATTACAAAATATATTGACCCTCACACGTGCAAGTCAACACAGAGACACATCCATGTGTGTGTGTTGTGTGTTTGCGTGTATATATATATATATATATATATATATATATATATATATATATATATGTGTGTATATATATATATATATATATATATATATATATATATATATATATATATATATATATATATATATATGCATATATATACATATATACATACACATATATATATTTATATATTTCGTTTTGGGATGTGGTTTGCAAGATTCGTTATGTGAGTTGTATATATATCCATTTATATATATGTCCATTTATCTATCTATCTTTGTCTATCTATCTATCTATCTATCTATCTATCTATCTATCTATCTATCTATCTCTCTCCCTCTCTCTTCTCCTCTCTCTTCTCCTCTCTCTTCTCCTCTCTCTTCTCCTCTCTCTCTCTCTCTCTCTCTCTCCCTCGAATTTGTAACCTAATCGATCTTATTATGGAATAAAAACATAAAATACAGACTAAAACTATCTAAACAGATATTGAAACAAATTAATACATAATAAAATAGCAGTAACTAAATCCACGTTTCATTTAATAACAGCCAAATAAGTTGGACAAGCAAAAAGAAAAAAAGAAAAAAAGAAAAGAAAGAAACAAACAATATAAAACATTGAAACAACAATATAAAACATTCATAACAAAAAGACAACATTAAATACAACAAATAATTAAATACAAGCCAAAAAAGAAAAATATTAAAAAATAACATTTAATAAAAAACAATATAGCAAAACAATAAATTTTATTGTTATTAGTTTTGTTATTACTTTTATTGTTCTTCTTTTTGTCGTTATTGTTATTGTTATCATCAATAAGTGTGTTCCGGAGGTCTGTCGGCTTTGTAATAAGAATAGATTGTCGACACTCGGGAGACCGGACATAAAATAATTGAAATAATTAAAATGGTGACCGCCATTACAATGTCTGGACGCCATTTTGAATTTCTGTTTTGCTTTGTTTTTGACGAAGTCGGGTGAAAGCAGTCACAGAGTTTCATGCGGTTCTACATGTCCAGGCACGCGCACGTGCACACATGTTAGCAGGCACACACACACACACACACACACACATACACACACACGCACGCATACACAGACACAGACACAGATACAGACACACACACACAACACACACATGTAAGATCGCGCTCTGTCAAACATCTCTCTCTCACTCTCTCAATTTATCTATCTATCTGTCTCTGTCTCTCTCTCTGTCTCTCTCTCTCTCTCTCTCTCTCTCTCTATACATACACACACACACACACACACACACACACACACACACATATATATATATATATATATATATATATATATATATAAAGGAATACAGAAAATGGGACAAGAACGCAAACATCCAGACAGCTAGATGATACAAAAAAGGACAAGAAAAAACATGGATGGGTCATTCGAAGTTTTCTTTCCTCAGTCGAGTTCCAGATTATCTTTGCAATTTCGGCTGGTTATACTCGAGATTGCACCAATTTGGCCAGCCCCAAGGAAAAACTAAGCTAAGAGCATTAGATTCCTTGGAAGAAAGCAGCGAATATATATATATATATATATATATATACACACACACACATATATATATATATATATATATATATATATATGTATATATATATATATATATATATATATATATATATATATATATATATTTATACATAGATAGTTACGTACATACATTCATACATATATGTATATGTATGTATGGATATATATATATATTCACATACGCACACGCACATTACACATAAATGTATATATACAATTGCATGGACATATAATATAAACACACGCTCATAGACACAAGCACCAGTAAAAATAACATTGAATGACATTAGGAAAATACATCCGCACACATGCTGTTAAATATGCAAACACTTTCGACTCATACGTGCACACGTGCAGATGGATTTTGTTATAAGATACAAGCACAGTTACAAGAAGAGATGTGTTTACATACATGCATACATACGTTCATACATATACATGCATACATACATACATACATACGAACATGCATATGTATGTATGTGTGTAATATATTCAAGTGCAAATCACACAGAGGTAAATATGCAACGTACACAGAAAAGAATTGCCAGACAAACGTATACAGATGTACAAGTAGAGAAATCATACCCAAACAAAAAACCATATGCACACACAGACACGCGCGCGCTACCCCCTCTCTCTCTCTCTCTCTCTCTCTTTCTCTCTGTGTGTCTCTCTCAGTGTAATAAGAGACATCGGCGCAAACAAGGGACTTCGTTATACGCACATAAACATAAACGACCACGATATGTGAGTGTCCGCCTTTACCACAAGCCGACCGGAAACAGCAGTCGCGTGCGTGACGTCACCGAATAATGGCGTAATACTTGAGGGTAACAAATTGATAATGGAATAAAAAGATGAAATAAGTAGCTTTGATAAAACAAAAAGATAGAGAAAAATAATTAAGAATGAATAAACAAGATGACAAAATTCTTCTCAAATAAGCAGAAAGGATTACATAAACGAAACCTGTAAAATAAACAAAATAATAAAAACAAGATGGCTGCGAAATTTGCTTGTTTAGATGTTGCTTTTTTCAGTTCTTAATTAGTTGTAGTTGCTGTTTATCCCAATCAGTTTTTAGGCAGCAACCCTGTTAACAAAAGCGTTTTTTCCATGAACGTCATGTCCTTGTGTTTATGTTTATCGAGATCTACGTTGTCCAATGATTAATGTTCTTTATGTAAAAGAAGTTCGATGTAATTTGAAGGAGATTTGGCCATTATTTCTACCAGGACGAGTGACGGCGTGGAGCAAGCATGGAGAATATTTTTCGAGAAGCGGGCTGTATCAAAAACAGCTCATCTTCAGGCGAGCCGCACCACTGTAAATGATCAAGGAATTAGTCATTAGCCGGTCATTTTGATTTGACTGCCGGGCCGCAGTTTGATCATGAGGAGCTTTGAGCCTTCCCCCCTGAATTTGATTATGAATAGTTCTTATTTCTTTTTGGCAGTAATGGTGGTAAATTAGCTTCAGATCAGCCCTGAGCATTGCAAACCTATTTTTATTACTGTTATTGATGATGCTTCTCAGCTCTTCGGCCAATTTGTGATCAAAAGAGTTCTAGCAATGACCTAATCATATATGGCAATTTTTTGTTTATCAGAAACTGTATTGACCAGTAGTAACATACTTTATTGAAGACTGTAATGTTTGGATTCGTTTAAGATGACACAGAGTATGATTTGTTGGATATACCATTGCTACTTCTAGCATATTGAGCAAATACATAGTTGCTCTCTAATTTGTGCGATTGTTTACAGGAAAGCAATATGGTTAGTCTGATTTGCTGTTGTCGGTTGGTCGTTCATCTGTGTAAAGGAGCATCGAAAATTGAAGTTGTTTATATTAACGAACAGGAAATGAAAGAGTTTGTTTAAAGTCGAAGTGAAGGATGGTACAGAATAAGTAAATTACTTAAGGAAATTTTCATTAAACACACTCTTTTACGTAGTTTCATTATTTTTTATGCGTATTTCATTCACGTGTTTGTTTAAATTTGATTGTTTGTTTTGTGTTTTGTTTCGTGAATAACG
>NC_142943.1:35277677-35280177 GCF_046866305.1 Octopus bimaculoides | reverse complement strand
TTTATTTCATTTACCGATTGTGTTTGGACTGAGACACATCGAGCGTTTGTTGTTGACACATTTATCAAAATGTTGAATTTATGCGGTTTATTTTTATACCACATCCTGTATAACACTTTACCCTACAATGTATACCAATGGATGCAAAATTATAGAAAATATACAAAACAATAACAAGCTATAGCTTACTTACTGGATTACACCATGCCATGTCTACCATGTGATACCGGAACACCATATCTTACCATATTTACCCCATATCTACGAAGTTATACAATGTTACACAATTTCTACCAGATTATGGAATCATGCCGCACAATATCAGTTAAATAATACCAAGCGATATCTGTAAATTTATACAAAAAACGATGGCATTTATATTTAATTGATAGTATTCCACTCAAAACAATATAAACCATAATATGCCATGCTCTCTCTCTCTCTCTCTCTCTCTCTCTCTCTATCTCTCTCTCTCTCTCTCTCTCTCTCTCTCTCTCTCTCTCTCTCTAACCCTAACCCTAACCCTAACCCTTTCCATACACCAAGAAAATAATTTAACAACACACATACCAAACTTTCGTGATATGAAAATAACTGATATATTATAATACATTATAAACTATAAAGATATGCAGTACATAATGTGAAAATTATATCCTATAAAATATTAAAATATATATTTGTTTTGCAAGATTTTTGATGTGAAATCGTGTGTTGAAACAGATGTTGTTGTACTTGGGGATGGTCATATTGCCAGTTTAGCCAATAAAGCTGAAGCAAATTAACACCAAATATACAGTGCGTGTGTTTTTATTGGCTAAACTGGCAATATGACCATCCCCAAGTACAACAACATTAAAATATATATTATACTAAAATATATTTTGCTATATATATTTCATAATATAGTATGTAATATAAGGATTTACTGCAAAATATTATAGTATAGGATAGCAGACATTGTACAATAATAGTATATTATGATATATATAAATACAAAGGGAGCGAGTAGGCAGAAACGTTAGCACGCCGGGCGAAATGCCTAGTGGTATTTCGTCTATCAAATTCCGCCGAGGTCGACTTGGCTTTTCATCCTTTCGGGGTCGATATATTAGGAACCAGTTGCGTATTGGAGTCGATCTAATCGACTGTCCCCCTCCCCCAAAATTTCGGGCCTTGTGCCTAGAGTAGAACAGAATATTCCAATGAATGTGTACCCATATATATCCCACCAAACGAATAAAAAATACACCAACCACAAGTAAATAACTACAAAACTCTAGCAACAAAAACCTGACAAAGACCGATATACTTTATCAAGATATGAAAAAGATATAAATAAGCCAATGAATAATCGATAAAGGAAATGAGCAACGTTTATGGAAACATATTTTATAAATATCTAATTAACATGTATATTTAATTAATTTTATGATTTTGAAATACAATCGGATATTTAAACAAAAGATTCCTAAAAGTAAATAAATAAGAAAATATATAAAATAAATTGTTAATTTGTAAAATATAAAGAAAGATGGGTAAACAGAATGAATCAATGGATGAAGGAAGGAAGGAAGGAAGGAAGGAAAAAAGAAAGAAGGAATGAATGAAATGAAAATATCAAATAGCGAAGGTGTTACGTGATAAAATATTTATTTCATTCATAAAATATTTTCTTACATTTCTCATTATTAACTGACGTATTGGAAGTATTTCAAAACTATTTGTTGGAAAAATGTATGCATATGCGTTTTTATGAGTGTGTGCACGTGTCTATCTATCTATCTATCTACGTACATACATACATACATACATACATACATACATACATACATATTTATTAGTGTGGGTGTATTTGTGTTTGTGTTTGTCCTATCGTCGCTTGGCAAGCGGTGTTCGTTTGTTTACGGCCCTGTATCCAAGCGGTTCAGCCAAAGATACCGATAGAATTTAGTTTCCAGACTTAAAAACAAAAGTATTAAGAAAGATTTGATGGGCTAAATTCTTGAAACCGTGTCCTAACATGGCTGCAGTTCAATAAATTAAGGAAAATTCTTTCATTATATAATGATTAATGTCCTCATTTACCAACCCCGATCACATTTGTAGGGACATGTATGCAAAGACATACATCAAACATACATACCTGCATGTATAAACGTATATGTATAGCCATACGTGGCATAGATATATATCAACATTGATGAAATTATATACATATATATATAGAGAGAGAGAGAGATGCATGTACAAATATACATGCATTGGCTTACATTAAGAATGTACACATGCAAAAACGTGCACACACATTTAAAACAGCAACAGCGGATGGATGTTCACATGTACTTTTATCAAATGTCAGTCGTTCTAATTTAAAACAGATTTTTCATTGAATTTAACCATACATGCTCAGTTGCACACATAGAGAGAGAGAGAGAGAGAGAGAGAGAGAGAGAGAGAGAGAGAGAGAGAGAGAGCGGGAGGGAGCGGGAGGGAGCGA
>NC_142943.1:35265177-35270177 GCF_046866305.1 Octopus bimaculoides | reverse complement strand
TTTTCAATAGTCATAGTCATATATTGCTGTTGTTGTTGTTCGTAGTATCATCATCATCATCATCATCATCATCATCATCATCATCATCATCATCATCATCATCATCATCATCACCATCATCATTGTTACCTTCCTATTTCTGAAAGAACGAAACATTGGTTAAATAAATGAGTCAAAATGGCAAACAAAATATCATTTATACAAGTATAAGTACATATATATATATATATATATATATATATATATATATATATATATATATATATATATATATATATATATATATATATTTATATATAGATGCATTCGTATGTATATAAATATATGTATATATATATATATATATATATATATATATGTATGCATATATACATATATACATATATACATATATGTATATAAATATATGTATACATTTATATACATATATATATATGTGTGTGTGTGTATATATGTGTGTGTTTATATATATATAAATTTGTATAAGTATATGTACATACAAACATTCATATTAACATACACATACAAACATACACATGTATACATGCATACGTCCAAGCATACACACTCACGCACACTCACATATATATGCATAAGTATATGCATATATGCACATGCAAAAACATACATAGATACATACAGGCTTTTACTCACACATGTATACATATTGCCAGTCGTACGTACATACACATACAAACACGCACACATACATACATACATACATACATACATACGTACGTACATACACACATACATACATACATACATACATACATACGTACGTACATACACACAGCGACTGAAAAGAAAAGTTATGTTCAGTTACAGAGGTCAGCTGTCCTGCAAATGTGCAAATTTCATTGAAAACCAATGACTAAGACAATATTTATGAACAACTGTTTCTAACCCGACAGCCTCACTTCCCAAATTTATAAATTTACATTAAGACCTATAATTATAGATGCACTGGACAGTGTTAGTAGGTGCCTAAGTGGCAATCTTGGAAGGCCGGGGTTTCAAACTAAGACAGTAGCCATTTAGCATATCATGCACTTCACGATTTCATTCTTGTAAGTGGACATTAAAAATTTCTAGGGTTTTTTCTTAAGTTCAGTTTATAATTCTTCTGTGTTGTTGTTTGTTGATGTTGGCGATGTGAATTTTCAACCAAGGAACAACAATTCCTTGTTAGTAACCATTTCGTATGTTATAAGGAATTTCAATAAATAATAATGAATATAATGCATACATATTTACGGTTATACTTTCCAAAATAGATTTAACTTATATATATATTATTAGCGAAAGTGCTAATAATAATGCAGAAATAAAAGGATTTTTTTTCCAAACTTCTGACACTTTTTTCTTTCAATATTCAATTTTGTACATCACACCTAACAATCTATACACACACACACACACACACACACACACACACACACACACACACACACACATATATATATATATATATATATATATATATAATACAAATAATAAATGAGTATACGCATATATACGTACATGTATGTACCTACCTACATCTACGTATATATATATATGTATATATAGATGTATATCTGGGTACAGGACGTTGCAAAAAACGCGGACAAAATGATAAACAAAGTACAGAAAACACACAGGCCACATAAAGAACATTTCCTTCATCAGCTGCCACCATTCTAAGACTAATCGTTTATACATACACACACACACACACACACACACACACTCACACACACACACACACACACACACACACACACACACACACACACACACATATATATATATATATATATATATATATATATATATATATGAAATAATTATAAGGAATATGGAGACTGGTTACTAATCAATCTTTTTTTTAATCTTGCAGTTTATCATACAATATAATTTATAGGATAAATTTACCTACACGTGTTTCTCTTGCACAGACTATGTGCAGTTGCACATGCATTTGAGTATAATTTTCTGTGCATCTTGGTACAGGTTCCTTCAGCAACCGTGTTTCGAAGCGAACTGGTTTTATCTATTCGTCGCTAGTTTAAGATAAACAAGAAGTATACAATATATACATATATTTGTATGTATGTATATATATATGCATATACATATATATGTTATATATCTTATATATATATATATATATATATATATATATATATATATATATAGATATATATATAATACAAATAATATATGAGTATATGCACACATATATGTATGTATGTATATATCTATATTTATATATACATACATACACTCTGACACAGACATACACACACAAACACACACACACACACATACACACACACACACACACACACACACACACACACACACACACACACACACACACACACACACACACACATATATATATATATATATATATATATATATATACGATTATTCGAGAAGTGGTGATGTATGTCCATTCTAAAAATAATATTAATAATATTTTATAAGCTTAAAACTTATAACTGACTACCGTATATTGACTAAAGGAAGTAGTCTAATATTAGAGAATAAACATCCTCGAACGAAAAAGGATATACATTTTAGCATGCATAGGGAAATTTCACCCCACTCCACCACACATAAACACACACGCACGCACACACACGCATATGTGTCCCTATTTGTTCCCCACTATCGCTTGAGAGCCGGTGTTGGTGTGCTTACGTCTGTATAACCTAACAGTGAAGCAAAAGTGACCGTTAAAAATTATTAAGTAGTGGGGTAGAATCCTTTGACTAAAATTCCTCAAAGCGATACACCAGCATGGCCGTAATCTATTAAATGAAACTATTAAAAAGTAATCTATCTATCTCTCTCTCTCTCTCTCTCTATATATATATATATATATATATACACACACACATCCATTTATACACACACACACATACACACACACACACACACACATACATACATATATATATATATATATATATATATATATATATATATATATATATATATATATATATATATATATGCATGTATGTATGTATAGTGTCCGCAATGAAAGAAAAAAGTAACGATCAGTTATTCAAAGTTTTGTTGAAAGAAGGACTTTGATGTTTGATAAGGTTGAAACTATCAATAATAGTTTGTAGAGTACTGGGTTTTTTTGTTTTTTTTAATCCATTCGACGGAGAAAAAAGAAATCGAAGGTTGCTCATGTACTCAAATGCACTTCTTCTGAAAGTGCCACAAACATTGTGACTATTATGAGAAAGTATCATTCCGACTTTTCTGCTTCCTCCGCCTAGAGGCTTTGCACTTAAAAAGCGAGAAATGTAAGATATTTATATTACGGGAACTTAGTAACGTCGAGAGATATGACGAAAATTACATTTTAACGATTGAAACTCCAAATAAAAGCTATATGTGTACGTGACTACACACACACACACACACACACACACACACACGCACCCACACATACACACACACTGACTCATTCACACATGTATGATACACACTCCCGTATGTTACATACATAAATGTGTGTGCATATATGTATATATATATATATATATATATATATATATATATATATATATATATATATATATATATATATATATATATATATATATATATATATATATATATATATTCTGTGTGTGTTTTATGTATTCGTACAACTTATGTATAACTTCTAAGAAACCTACGTATTCTGAAAAGAAGTGGTAAACCCCACACACGTACACTCACACACATACACAAACACTCACACACACGTACACACATTTACACATATATATGCGCATATGTAATATATGTTTTTATTTAACTGTGTGTATACCTTTGTATCTAAATGTATGCATGTATATGTTTATATATATATATATATATATATATATATATATATATATATATATATATATATATATATTAATATATATATATATATATATATATATATATATAATATATATATATATATATTTATTTATTTATTTATGTGTTTCAGCCAAGTGGCTGCGGTCATGCTGGTGCACCACCGTGAGTATATATATATATATATATATATATATATATATATATATACTTCGATACATTCAACACATATCACACATAGATAGATAGATAGATAGATAGATTTGATAACTGCACGCCCACTTTCATATCTACACATAATAATAATAATAATAATAATAATAATAATAATAATAATAATAATAACAATAATAATATAATATACACACGCACACATATAGATACACAAATATGCGTGTATTTATATATGTACACATGTGTATGTTTATCGGTCTCTTTGTCAATCCACTTCTGTTAACATAACAAACACGACTACGGGGAGCATCCTCATTTATTATGCAGTAACTACAATTTAAATATTTGCTCAGTAATTGCTTTCACTGATATGCAGTATATATAAATATCTACACGAAATTGCACAGACACATGCATACAACGCATAAATCTCTCCCCACCCTTTCTCTCTGTCTTTTTTCCTCTCTCTCTGTGTCTTTCTCCCCCTCTCACTATGTCTCCTCCCCCCTCTCTCTCTCTCCATACAAACATAAATGCATACACACACATACATACACACGTATATAAAATATACATATATCTGTCTAATGCACATACACGCTTACAGACGAACACACACGCACATATTTCCTTAAGTACACAAAACATTAAACACACACACACACGCATACACACACATGCGTGTATATATGTGTATATATAGATATATTATATGTAATTATGTTATATATTACATACAGCAAGAATCGTTAGTCAAGTAGAGAGTGTAGTAAGTAACTTAGAGGGAAAGAGAAACGAGAAATTATATAATGAATTTCATAAGCTTACGGCTGTTTCTGCTTTTAAGGTGCAATGCACTCATAGAGGAGTGCTTGTGTATCACTGTATAGCCACACTGAGGCTTATACTGAATGACAACTTCAAAAGTTTGAACCTTGCGGATGAGGTGACAAAGGACAGAGATGCCT
>NC_142943.1:35247677-35255177 GCF_046866305.1 Octopus bimaculoides | reverse complement strand
GTTATTCGTGTCCGGGAGGTGTTAATTTGTGAAATTGACCCTAAAACGTTTATCATATGTATCGGTGAGTGTTTGCTCGGTAATGGAGGTTGGGGTGGTGTTTGAGTTGGAAGATGTAGTGGCGTGTGGATGATGGTATGATGATGTTGGCGTGGGCATGGTTTTGTCGGGGGTAATATTAGTAGTGGTAATTGCATTGTTGTTGTTGATGGTGGTGTTATAGGTGGTGGTGGTGGTGGTGGTGTTGGTGTTGGTGTTGGTGGTGGTGGTGGTTGTGGTGGTGGTGGTGGTGGTGGTGGTAGTGGAATATACGTTTATGGTGTTGTGGTTGTCGTGGTTGTAATGCTAGCTTTTAATGGCGATGGTTGTGGTGGTGGTGGTAGTGGTGGTGGTGGTGGTGGTGGTGGTGGTGGTGCTGTGGTACTTGTAGTAATAGCATATATGCTGGTGGTTTGGTAGTGGTATTGGTGGTTGTGTTACATGTGCTAGTGTTTGTGTTGTCGGTTGTGTTGGTGATTGTACTTTGATGGTGTTGCTGCAGTATGGGAGGTAGTGTGTCAGCGCTGGTGGTTTTGGTGGTCGTACTAATAGTGGTGAAAGCAGTGGCAGTAGCAATGGGGGTCACACTAATGTTGATGGTGATGCGGTGGAGGTGGTGTAGTGAAGATGGCGATGGTAGTGATGGTGGTTAGTTGTACTGGCAATAGGAGTGATGGTGGTGCTGAAATTGTGGTATTTGTATAAGGGTTGGTATTGTGGTAGTTGTGGTATAGTGGTATCGTGATAATGGAGGTTGTAGTGATGATGGTGTTGTTCGCGTTGTTGTTGTTATTGATAATGGTTTTAAGGTTGGTAATTGCTGTATAGGTAAAGATGTTAGTGGAAGTGGAGGTCTTTATAGTGATGATGGCTTTGTTAGAGGGAAACATGCAGACGCTTTCGGTAGTGGCAATGTTGGTAATGATACTGGCGGTGATAATTATAGTGGTAGTGGTGGTAGTTGCTAATACTGGAAATGTTACGTGTAGTGGTGGTAGTATTGGTGTTTGTAATACTGATAATGCGTGGTGTTGCAGGTGCTGGTGCTGGAGTTGGTGTTGGTGGTATATGTCGGGGTAATTTTCTTAATGAAACCCCCTTTATGATAGTGATTTTGCTCGGTGAATTCATTATTTAACGCCGAACTAACCTTAACATTATCACCGACACATGAATTATTGATTTGCAATTGATCTTTAGTTATATGACATCAATCAAATTTCACAGCTTTTACTGCTTGCTCTGGTATCCTTAATATCCACCATCACCACCACCACCTCATACTCTGCCACCGCCACTTATACTCCGCCTGTTTCCCGCCTACATCCCGCCATCATTATTATTTGCATCGATTTCTGTGTCGCATGAAAGGGGAGCTAACCCCTTTTTGTTAGAGATGTGAGGGTTCATGTAAAAGAATGGGAGAGGGAGAAAAATGATCAATGGAGGAGAGATAGATGGGAGCTGATGTAGAAAAATGGACATTCATAAAGGGGGACTGCGAGGCAGCGAAAAACACAGAGAGAGAGACAGAGAGAAAGAGAGAGAGGGAGAAAGAAAGAAAATGAGAAAAGAGAAGAGAGAGAAAAAGGGCGACATCTTCGAACGTAAATCATATTTAGCTAAAAGCTATGTACAACATATATTGAGCTGTCTCAATAAGTTTATCGACGCGTAGATGGTGTTGATAGTATCGACGAACTTCCTCCTAGCAAAATTGCTGGCCTTGTTTCTGAATCAGAAACAATTATTGTTATTATTATTATTATTATTATTATTATTATTATTATTATTATTATTATTATTATTATTATTATTATTATTATTATTATTTTGTATTCGTTATTGGTGTTAAGGGCTCTTTATTGTTTTGTTGATCTTACCCAATTACTCGATGTAAACCCTTCAATGTTTCCTGTTTTAGTTTTTTTTTCCTGTTTTCGTTTTATTTTCGTCTTTTTTTTTCTTTTTTCTTTTCCCTTTGTATTTCACCTCCTAATATTCCCTGTGACTTGGATATTTGTTACCAATTAAAGAATCCATCATCATCGGCAGCAGCGTCACCAACATTATCATTATAATAATAATAATAATAATAATAATAATAATAATAATAATAATAATAATAATAATAATGATGATGATAATGATAATAATAATAATAATAATAATAATAATAATAATAATAATAATAATAATAATAATAATAATAATAATAAATTCCACGTTTAACGTTCAATACAGTAACCATAAGAGCATCACAATAAACCACAGTACATACCCAAGGCACACAGAGCTGCGCTCGGTAGTGAAGTGAAAGCACGTTATAAAAATAAAACTACTGAATAATAATAATAATAATAATAATAATAATAATAACAATACTACTACTACTACTACTACTACTACTACTACTACTACTAATAATAATAATAATAATAATAATAATAATAACAATAATAATAATAATAATTATTATTATTATTATTGCTGTTGTTGTTGTTGTGGTTGTTTTTCATGTTGTTGTTCTTTTAAACTCGGGTTTTGTTGGAACTCCTGGAGTCTTGCATGCGTAGCCGGTTTTCAACCTCCAGCCTACGATGTCACGGTATCTGTTCTTTTAAACTAATACTTTCTTAATTATTGTGACAGTGCCAAGGAGGCAAACATTTTGTAAAAGCTGTACTGGCCACGCTTTACTTTATATTCCACTTTATATTCCACTGATACCGTAACCAAGGAACCAACAATAATTGGCACTATCTTCACCTTCTTCATTTTCCATAGCCAGACTCTTTCGTACTTAAGAGGACCGTATATATATATAACAATTTGAAAATCCTACACGATTAGGTGAAAACCGCTTTATTTAATTTATAAAACATGTGACATTAATAAAAATCTGTAAATGTACAAACATCCAGATTTCTGAGTACCTTAATTTTTTTCTATAATATAATTTCTGTACATCGCCTCCAAACTTTCCAATATATATATATATATATATATATATATATATATATATATATATATATATATATATATATATATATATATCGCATGGCCAAAAGTTACCGTGAATTTTTTTAGAGACACTTTCAAATTTATCAGAATATCGGACTGAGGATTTGGAATAGGGATTTTTCATTCTCTTAACCATGAAACGATCGTATCCGATTAACTAAAGACTTGTTTTGTTTATGCTTTCCCCTCCGGTTTTTTGTTCTATGTGTGCCATAAAATATCGCCATCCATTTAGAGAAAAATTTGTAGTTTAGAATCAGTAGTTCTTTGACTGCTATTTCTAAATTTTCAGTATGTTGGAGAAGCAACTCAATGCTAATCCCTGTATATTTATGATGATAAATGGTTTTACCGATAAAGGATTTTTCATACTGAACTACTTGGCAAAATTGTTAATTATTAATTCTATTATTAATTGACGATTCCCTGCCCTTATTCTTGTATATTATATATATATATATATATATATATATATATATATATATATATATTCTCACTTTCCTTCTTGAATACTCGTGGGTCAAAGGAGCACACAAGATCAATTACATAGCACATGCGGTACACTTTATCCACCACTAGTAGATCCGGTCTGTTATGCAGGATTGCTCAAGTAGTAACACTCCATGACCACAGCATTAATTTGCTTGCTCCATCTACGCCGTGGATATCGCCAGGCTGGAGCCGGACCAGAATCAATGAGCCTGCCGGGTGCAACACTGTCACCAGCAATGTCTTCACTTTCATTACCACTGTTATTCATAATATTTTACTTTTTCGTTGTCACTCATATGAGGTAGCGATTATCCGGTTGCGCAGTTACCAGTGTTTTTATTGTGACTATTATTATTATTGTTATTATTATTATTATTATTATTATTATTATTATTATTATTATTATTATTATTATTATTATTATTATTATTATTATTATTTTATCGATCCCAGTGCGTTACTGGTAAATTATTCTATCGATCTCGAAAGGAAGAATGGCAATAAAAACTACCACCAACAGCACTTCTGTGTGTGTGTGTGTGTGTGTGTGTGTGTGTGTGTGTGTGTGTGTGTGTGTGTGTGTGTGTGTGTGTGTCTGTCTGTCAAGGCAGTGTCCTAACATGGCCGCAGTCCAGCCACTGGAATAAGTAAAGATGAAAGATATACAACATTCTCTAATGGCGTTAGTGTCTACTTCAAACCCATTGGCTCTATCTTTTATATAACGGCATAAATACACGCCAAGAAAGCTTCATCTTGAAGATGCGAGTACGAAAGTTTAGAAACGTTGATGATAGATTTAGGAACTTTGCTCTTCTATACAAATTGGATGGAAACTCATACTAAAACTTTAAAGAAACAAAATAAGATTAGATCGTAGTCAAGTTTTGAATACGTTTAAATGCACACACACACATATGTATAACATATATATATAAAACATATATAAATATATATATATAACACACACATACACACACACACACACACACACACACACACACACACACACACTCAAACACACACACACACATATATATATATACTAACATGCTACATACATAAATGCAGTATTAGTTCCAGTGAGAGTTTTTTTGTTTTTTTTTTTCTATAAAAATTTCACGTTTCGTTGGTTCCTGCAAGCAGTTTCCGAAAAGTGAAGAAATCTAAAGAAAATGTCCAGTTGCAGAATGGATTCTACGAGAGTTTCCGACTTTTAATGTGTTGTCACGACTTGAATAATTTCACATGTTTGTTGCTGTTGTCATTTGCTGTCATTTTATCGTTTTTGTTCTCATTGTATAGTTTATGGTTGAGGTCAGGGTTTGTGGTTAGCAAACTTCTCCTAGGAGCTAAGTTCCTTTTTCTTTAAAAATGTTTAGAGGCATTTAGAGGAATGTGCAATGAATTTTAGTGGATCTATGTAGTGCCTCTACCTGGATATATGTATGTGTATGTGTGTTACATACATATGTATATATATATATATATATATATATATATATATATATATATATATATATATATATATATATATAACCATATATGTGTCTAGTTCTCTCTCTCTAACCATCTATTTGACTGTATACATATATATATATATATATATATATATATATATATAAATTCATAAGAGTAGTACAACAAGGTACCGATATTTATATACCCTTATAGGGCTATTTTTTGCTGGAAATTGATACATTTGTATTAATACATTTGTATTGAAATATTTTTCATTGATATATATATATATATATATATATATATATATATATATATATATATATATATATATATACAAGCTCACACACTCTCTCACATACACTCGCTCACACATGCGCGCACGCAAACATACACACACACACACAAATACACATACACACACACGTGTGTACATAAATTTTCGTGTGCAGTGTGAATCTGAGTGAGCAGATAGCGTGGCAGAATGAGAGCCATTGAAGAAATAGATAAATGTGCATAGAAAAAAAAAAAAAAAAGAATTAAGGAGAGGATAAATAGGACACTTTTTTTTAAAGAAAAGTAATATAGAAAGAGATACTGCCTAATAAAAATAAGGATATAGATGAAGGCATATCTTAATAGTTAAGAAGCACGCTTTTCAGTCATCTAGTTTTGGTTTTAGATTCAGAGTGTTGCACCTTATGCGAGTGTCCTCTACTACAGCCTCGGCTTGACCAGTGCCTTGTCAGTGAATATGGTAGTCGGAAATTGTGTGGAAGCTCATCGTATATATGTGTGTACACACACACACACACACACACACACACACACACACACACACACACACACACACACACACACACACACACACACACACACACACATATATATCGTGTTATTCCATCAGTTACGACGCCGAGGGTTTCAGCTGATCCGATCAACGGAACAGCCTGCTCGTGAAATTAACGTGTAAGTGGCTGAGCACTCCACAGACACGTGTACCCTTAACGTAGTTCTCGGGGAGATTGAGCATGATGCAGTGTGTGACAAGGCTGGACCTTTGAAATACAGGTACAACAGAAACAGGAAGTAAGAGTGAGAGAAAGTTGTGGTGAAAGAGCACAGCAGGGTTCGCCACCTTCCCCTGCCGGAGCCTCGCGGAGATTTTAGGTGTTTTCGCTCAATAAACACTCACAACACCCGGTCTAGGAATCGAAACCATGATATATATGTATATATATGAATTCATAGCACAAAGAACCTGTTGCTGTTTGTGCATTCTCAATTATTAAATATCTCACTTAGATGAAAGGAAATCCTTCTGCCTAGGTTTATCTGCATTTATGCAAACCCCAAAGAAACCCCTGCAAAACATGGCTATTGTACACCCTCACTATTTCCGCTCTTGATTAGAGATGCACATACTGTCAGCCACTAAGGGACATGCTCAAGTGGTTAAGGTCAAGCAACTGACAAGCAAATCTGTGGCGTTGAGCAGAATATTTGCTTTAATGATATTTCTGCTTCAGCAACTCAGTGCTGAATCTGTCTGAAATGTAATGGAAAAAAAAAGCCAGTTCCAAAATATTGATGTCCAGGCCACAAAAGCAAAGTCTGAAGAGAATAGTAGTCATCTCCTTTGATTTCCAGATAGAAGTAAATAGGAAATAAAACTTACTGACCAAAGACAAAATAAATAAATAAAAAATAAATAAATAAGAATTAAAAAATAAAAATTTTGTTTCACATTGTAATACAGATGCCAAGATTCGACAAGAAATATATGGTGTCTTACAGAAAGTGAAAATCCAAAAACAATCTAAAGAGCAAAAGAATATCATTTAAGCCAATAAAAGCGTTTGTGGCATTCTAAAAAAACTGATCTGCTGACAATATTCATACGGTTTTTCAGCTTTTTAGCTTCGATAAACAGAAGTATATATATATATATATTTCTTACTAGTGTCGATATAATCAGCAACATCTCACCACACACATTTCAAGTGCTGTGCCTGTATCCGAAATCTTTATCATATATCGTAAGTATGCAAGCAACATTTTGTTATATTTATGGAAAAACATAAAGAAACTTTTTTTATTTTCGGATATTTCATGCTTTGGATAGTTTCTTATGATGTCTAGCGTCTAGTATCGCTAACGTGTGTATGTGTATACACACACACACACACACACACACACACACACACACACACACACACACACAAATATATATATATATATACTCTTTTACTCTTTTACTTGTTTCAGTCATTTGACTGCGGCCATGCTGGAGCATCACCTTTAGTCGAGCAAATAGACCCCAGGACTTATTCTTTGGAAGCGTAGTACTTATTCTATCGGTCTCTCAGAAATTGGGGTCGGGGTAAAGTCGCAGAAATTCTCCAACAAGCACTTCCGTCTTTTCCGGAGGTATGGAAAGGAACCAAATCCTACTTTCACACATATGATCTTCCACTAGTAGCC
>NC_142943.1:35232677-35242677 GCF_046866305.1 Octopus bimaculoides | reverse complement strand
TAGAATAAGAACTGAAACCAAATATACACCGGCAATTAAGCTTTCTATGAAACCAAAATGTGAGTCCAACAAAATATATATTGTTTCGCCCGAGTGCATCGTCAGCGAATTCAAAAAGTGGTCTAACTCAGAAAGAGGATTAGATAGAAGAATAGATTGTATAAAAAAAAAGAATAGTTGGTTATACCGATGCCTGGTTACATCTATAGACGTAGGTCTACTACGCTGAGACCTATTTAACTTTAGGTACATCTCATAGGGTAAAGGAAATTGTAAAAATCCAACGTTTCGTTGTAGCATGAAATGAAGAATGCTATGCCAATGAGAGGTTTGAAGCATCTTGAACGATCACCAATGTATATTTTAACCTAGATCTGGTGTAGTTTTCCAACCCCGTGTCTGTCTCTCTCTATTTTTTTAATCACTCCTACCTCTCTCTTCTGTTGCATGTATATACATATATATATATAATTACAAACATACATACGTACATACATACATACATACATACATACATACATACATACATATATGTATATGCATTTATAAATATATGTGTGTGTGTATATATATGTGTGTATGTATGTATCTATACACAAACACACACAGAGGAATTTTGCATAAAAGATTACGTGCATCCCTCCGTATATATGCGTGTGTATGCATAGATATACGTACCCACACACACATATAAACGTATACACTCATACACGTATGAATTTATGTATTAATAATTGCTTGTATATATATATATATATATATATATATATATATATGTTTTCTCTCGCCCTCTCTCCTCTCTCTCACTCTCTCTCTCTCTCTCTACATGCATATAGATAGTATGAGTGTGTATCTCTCTGCTGTGTGTGTATACATGTATATATATATATATATATTGCTTTGAGGGAGTGAGAGAGAAAAGAGAGAGAGAGAGAGAGAGAGAGAGAGAGAGAGCGAAAGAGAAAAGAGAGATATTGAGAGAAATATATACACACACAACAACAACAATAACAACAACAACAACAACAACAGCAGCAGCAGCAGAAAGACGGAGATTGTGACAGAAGGTTAGAAGGAAATACAACCACTGGTGTCTTGGAGGAATTCAAACTACATAAATAATTGTTTTCGATAAAGAAATAATTATTGCACCTGAGACCTAGCTACAAGATTCAATATCATTATCCGAATTTTCGAAACACTTGCTAACATCACTGGCAATCGATTCGGATTTGCAGAGCTGCTCTTAAATCATGCAATTTTCTGCAGTATATATAAATCATGAATATTTTTATCTTGTCTGTTAGCCTGGGGCGAAAATATATGGATGTAAGAGCTGGTCTGACCTTAGCGAGAAGAAGAGTCGTTTGGTTATGTGTGTTTGCGCTTGTATGAAGATATGTGTGTGCGCGCGCACATACGTATGTATGCATATATATATATATATATATATATATATATATATATATATATATATATATATATATATATATATATATATATATATATATATATATATATATGTGTGTGTGTGTGTATGTGTATGTATATATATGTATGTATGTGTGTATATATATATAAATACATATAAATAAATATGTATATATGTATGTATGTATGTATATGTGTATACATATATATATAATATAATATGATATATATATGCTATTTATATAATATATATATATCGATATACACACACAAACACACACACACACACACATATAAATATTTATATAAGGGAATACACTATGTATATACGTACATGCACACATATAAGTGATTCTCTATTTGTTCAAATGTTTAGGTACGTGGATGTGTATACATGCGTGTGTGCGTATGAGTGTTTGTGCGTGTGAATGAGCGCACGCGTTTCACATCATTCAGTGCGTGTTAGCGTGTATGCGTGCATCTATGCAAACTTGCAGAATAACGAATATTATTATGAATATCTACACATAAGCACAACGCCATGGATCCCTCCCGCCAGAAAAAAATAATACACGCATAAATATGTATGTATGTATGTATGTACAATTCAAATTTATAGGAAAGAAAAAACCAAGACAGGTGAAACAATAACATACAGGTGTATTAGCTTAACGCTTGTGAAGAAGGGAAAAGTCTTGACGTTTCGAGCCTAGGCTCTTCGACAGAAATTATTGAGAGAAAAGAACAAAACGGAAAGAGGAAAAATGTGTAGGAGTTAACGGTATATATATATATATATATATATATATATATATATATATAAAGGGTAGATGGCATACGAGTGGGTATATATTTATAAAAAAGAAGTTTGAAAACGCCACTATATAAAATAAATTTTAATTTTTAATTTTCTCAGAGATATTTTACATATTTCGGTTCTTGAAAAAACGAACCTTATCAAAAATATATATTTAAAAAAATGTAATTAAAAGATATTATGTAATTACATATGCATGGATATGCAAACATGCAAACATGGACACTATGATATATACACGGAACACAACGTACACATGTTGTCACACACACACGTGTGTGTATGTGTGTGTGTGTGTGTCTACATACATAAATACATAAATGCATATACACATATGTGTGTATGTACACGAATATATGTATATGTAAAATTTATGTAAATGAATGAATGCGAATGGAAATAAAACACATTCATATACATATATTCCCACATATATACAAACGTTCACTTGCGCATATATAAAATAAATATATGTATTCTTCTTCAAGCGTTTCTGATACATGCGTAAATAATATATACCACGTAAGCATCTCCAGGTAAGAAAGTATATGTACCACAAACTGATCAGTGATGCACCTGTCTGATAATATATTAAACATAGCACAAACTAAACATTCTATATGTACTGATCCAATGATAAATATCGTTTGGAAATTCCAAACATGGAGACCTCCAAATTCCATTAGTTACACGCTTACGAACTTTCGTAACGAAGCATTAGTTCGTTTACATTTAAAGTTTTTCAAAATAATTGACTACTTTTTCCTTCCGAAAAAAAAAAAACAAAAAAAAAACAAATCATATTGCATCGTGCTCTAACAACTTAGAAATTCATCCTTATAAAACATCTCTTCCTTTACTGATGATTATGCATGTAACGTATGAAACATTGAAGTCTCGTAAAGATTTTTGTTTTCTTGATATACTGGATACGATGTTTTTTCCATATATTTAGATGATTATCAGAACAAATTTTATGTTTCGTCTCTAACTAGTTTCAGTCATGTGACTGCGGACTTGCCTGACACCACTTTTAAGGATTTAGCAGATCAAATCTACTCCAGCATGTATTTTCATTTATTAAAAGCCCAAGGTTTTATTCTACCGTATTTTTCTGCCGAACTACTAAGTTACGGGAACGTAAACAAATCAATCTTTGGAGGTGGGGGACAAAAGTAATGATATATAAAGATACACACATATATTCAATGGGCTCCTCTCAGTCTCCGTCTAACAAATCTACTCATTAAGCATTGGTCGGCACAGGACTACAGTTGAAATGCAATGGGACTGAGCTCAAGACAAGGTGGCTGAGAAAGGAGCTTCCTGTCACACAATAACACCTGCGAGTGCACAACGTAATGCTACAGTAACCTAATCATCTATCGTTATAAACATCTCTTTCTTTGCTGATGATTATACATGCAACATACGAAACACTGAGGTGTCATGAAGATTATTTATTCTTAATATACTCGAAACTATGTTCGCTCCAGTATATTTAGATGATTAATAGTGTGCATATTGCAATTATTTTAAAAACCTTTTATCTGTTTACTATCTGTAGGTATAAATTACGTTTCTCGAGTGTATTTACATGTTTAACTGTGTACATATAATTATAAGCTCTATCTCAAGTTACTGAGCACTGTAGTGAATTTAATGTTCATATATCAGTATTATATATGTAGCTGTATGCATTGCAAGTTATAATGTAATATACACATGTACCTCTTTCACTTTCTCGCTCAATTGCTCACTCGTTCTCTCTTTAAATGCACATATGTGTGCATATGCACACGCACATACGTATATATGCGTATAGGTATAAATATATGCATGTGTATTTGTGAGCATATGTATACATTTATATGTATATACATATATTTGCATACATGCAGGCACACACAGACGCATAAAGGCACACACACACATAAAGAAAGAAGCACACAGAATGAAATAGCGAGCGTAAATAATGTTTTCTTATAAATACATAGAATGTGTGTAGGAGATGAAACACAGGGTTTTATCTCCTCCTCCTTCCCCTCTTTCACAAAACGAAACGTTCTCTGACGACCATTTCTCACAAATACTTCTGGTACATTATTAAGTTGTCCTACTAATATTTAGTGTCCTATCTCAATTGGAACCACCGATTGCAGAGTTCCTTTGACATCTGAACGAAATATATGAAGCGTGTATGTCAGTCAATCATTACACAACGTGCATGTGTAGTTGTTTTTATTGTTGGTTTTGGGATTGTGAATATAGTGTGAACGCCTGTTGGCTGGTGTTGTGGCGTATTATTTCGATGTCGTGTCTGTTAGGGCATGCATCGTTATAGAAGTCAGTGTGTAAATGTGTGGGGTTTGTGTCTGTTTGCGTGTATGAACAGCTATGTGTTTGTGTAATTTCTGTAAGGTAGTGATCTTTTTGTCTAAGTTAAAACATCTGATTTTACTGCACCTCACATATACACATAATCACATATATGCATTCTTATACGCACTTATATAATGCAAGCATACACACATACATACATACACACACACACACACACACACATATATATATATATATATATATATATATATATATATAATGCATGTATGTATGCATGTATGTATGCATGTAGGTATATGTGTATGTGTGTGTGTGTGTGTATACACATATACATACAGGGTGCAGTGAATAAATTGTCATCTAAATTATGCAAAATTGAAAATAACAATGACCTCTCATTTTAACAGATATTTTTACCAAAATTACATTAAAATATCTTGAAATACTAAAGCGTAAATTTATTTAATAAAATTACCATTAGCTTCAACTTTGGCCTCCAGATGACTTCGGAATTCCCTGCAACTCTTGTGGATGGACAGTCTCCTTGTTTAAGTTGGTGAATGCTGCCATAATCCTTGCCTTCAGCTCATCTTTGATGTTACAAGGAGCTTTGTTGATCTCTTGCTCAACTGCTCTCCGTACATAATCAAGTGGGCTGCAGTCTGGGGAGTTAGATGGCCAGATATTAGCGGTGATGTGGTCGCAGAAATTGTCTGACAGTCATCACTGGGTTGCGTGGCATGATGCAGAGTCCTGTTGCCAGACATAGGGTCTTCAACAGCCACCCTCTTGATCCAGGGCAGCACTACCTCCTGAAGGCACTTGATATAGGCCTCCGTGTTGAGTCTGAGGCCATGTGGGAAGATGATAATTCCAAACACCATGATGTTGAGTTGATGTTTGATTCTTATTACTCTCAGTACATATTTTGGGGACACGGCAAGAGATGATCAAAATAGAAGACAACAGCGCTCAAATGATTTGAACTTCTACTGAACACTTTGCCCGGCGTACAAGTGATTTTCGCCACCTTAACAACAACAACAGATTTTGGCTCAAGGCCAGAAAGTTCGGGGGTGGAGGGTGGAGTTGATTACTTCGACCCAGTGCTCAACTGGTACTTATTTTATCGACTCCGAGAGGACGAAAGGTAAAGTCAACCCGGATGTACTATGAACTTAAAACGTAAAGACTGACAAAATACGGTTAAGCATTTTGCCTGGCGTGCTAACGATCATACCAGCTCGCCGCCTTAATAATAATGATAATAATAATAATAAGAAGAAGAACAATAATAATAATAATAATACGACAAACATCACTACCACTACAACAATTACTGTCGATACTAGCACCATCTCAACAACTATTGCCTTTGTCATCACAACCATCACCAGAACCACAACTCGACCGACGCCACAACTCTACTCATCACAACTAGACACACTACAAATACTAACTCTTCTACTGCTGCAACCATCATCATTACATCTACCACCACCAACAACACTAGCCGTTACTACAAAATACTAAAACCATCGCCGCCGCCGCCGCCACCGCCGCCGCTGCCGCCGCCACCACCGCCGTCGCCGCCACTGCCGCCACACCCACTGCAGTTGCCACTCCTAGTACAGTCGCCGCCACCACCACTACAACCGTCACCACCACTAATACCACTACTACAACTTCTACCATCACTACCATTCCCAACACCACCGTACCACCGTCGCCGCTGTTGCTACCGCTACCATTATCATCATCGCCGCCTCCATCATCACTGGATGCTCTCCTCCCTTCATTGTCTGCCACACAGAGGTAACCGTTGATTAATGACGTCACTAAAAGGCAATTCCCCGAATCCCACCACCACCACAACCACCACCACCACCATCACCACCAAATCCTACGCTTTTCACTTAACCTCTTTAACCCATCCCAAAGAAGAAATCCATTTGGGGGTCGAAGCGGCATTATCACACGCATGCGCATGTCTCACGCATGCATCTTGTCATCGGAGAAGTTCTCTCTTGAGCAGCACTTTATAATCTAGAAGAACATTACCTTTCGATTTCTTGCAGCTATTGGTTGGCGAATGGAACCTTGTAGGCGGCGTCGAGGACATGTCGGGAATGGGGGGGTGGCTGGGTGGATAACGATGGAAGGAAAGATGTCTGGCGTAGTTAGACGTTTGGGTTGTTATTAATGGTCAGCTTACTGTAATGTGTGTGTAGACACACTGCCAAACACACACACACACACACACATACGTATGCATATGTATATATATATATATATATATATATATATGCATGTGTGTATATATATACATATATACATACATACATACACACCTATATATATATATATATATATATATATATATATATATATATATATATATATATATATATATATATATATATATATATATATATATATATATATATATATATATATATATATATATATATATATATGCATATATACACATATATATGTGTGTATGCGCGGTAGAATGTTTAAATATGTGTGTGCGGGAGAGAGAGAGAGAGAGAGAGAGAGAGAGAGAGAGAGAGAGAGAGAGAGAGAGAGAGAGTGTGAGAGTCTCTACGTGCCCTGGTGTATATGTGTAAATCTCTTAGTATGGGTGAATACTTGCCAGTGAGTGTGATTATTTCTCTTATGCATACACCCGTATATGTGCGAGTGTATGCATTGTACAGGACTGATTATTTGGTTAGCCATATATATATATATATATATATATATACACATACATACATACATATATATATATATATATATATATATACATGCATATGCATTCATGTATATGCATGTATATGTGTATATGCATGCAGTTTATGTAACTGTATATATATATATATATATATATATATATATGTTAAATCTCTGAACGAGGTAATATATATATGTATATATATATATATATATATATATATATATATATATATATATATATATATATATATATATATATATATGTATATATATATATATATATATATATGTATGTGTGTGTCTGTTTGTGTGCATGTGCGTGTATGCCTGTGCTCTTGTGAGTGTATGAGAGAGTATAGGTGCGTCTGTGTGCCTGCAAGAATGCGTCTGTCTGCTCAAATGTGTGTGCGTGTGTGTGTGTGTGTGTGTGTGTGTGTGGATGCGTGTTTGCTCGCGTACACGCGCTTGTTTGACAGAGGTAGCAGCGTTAAGGAAGATAAAGTGCAGGTCCCGTCAATATTACTTGAGTGATATGCATATGAGAGAAAGAGAGAGAGAGAGCGAATGTGCGTGAATGGTGATGCTGCAAAGATGGTGGCGGTGCCAGTGCCAAAGATGGTAGCGCAGCTAAGATGGCCGCGTATATAATGAAGACAAACGGTTGATGTTGTTGCTAGATTTATAATATTGTTACATACATAATTCAGCCTTGCTAAGGAATTTTTGCAGAGGTATAAATTCCGACTTTCTATCGACCATGGCGTTGTGCCAAACCTTCTAAGGGAGTGGATATCGTCAATGTAATCGAAAGCATTATTTTACTGGCAGCCGGGTTGTTCTTGTTGTTCTTGTTGTTCTTGTTGTTCTTGTACAGCTCTAGATCAGCCCCTAACTAGCAGACCTGTGATCAAAGACATTGAATCCGCCAATCCTTCCCGTGTTTGCCTCTTTTTTTTTTTTCTTTTTTTGTTCCAGATATATCAAAGAACAAGACAGATGAAAGAACAAATGAACGTATTAGATAAAGTAATCGGAGATTAACTCTGTTTTAAGACCAAAACAGGCCGAAACTCTGATTTAGTCATTGCAAAATACTGTTCATCCGAATTCACCTTAATCCGAGCTCATTTGGGGATTTGAGCAAAATCAGCAGCAATAAAAAAGCACACCAGAATTTGGTGGGTTGTGAATTACTAGTCTATTGTTTACACAGTCTATTGCCCGCGAACATAATATTTTGCAAGTTAGGGCTACAGTGGTTCTTTTCTATAGTATTATTGTTGATGTTTATCCCTAGGCAACCATGACGGAACAGAATTATGATCAAAGGTTTCTAGCCGTGCTCATCTCAACTTGCTTTCACACCTGCTTTTACTTCGGATTTAATGTGCCAAGGATTACATTATCCAAAGTATCTTGTTTTGTTTGAATTTAGGATGAGATTTGAGGTTGAGTTGGGCTTCTTTTTCGTAAAGTTTGCTTTTCAAAGTAGCTTGCAGACCTTTAAGCCATGGCTCCTCTGCAAGAAATAGCTGTAGCCTACTCTTCAAATTATCCCCCATTGATCTGCATTTTTGCAAAATATATAAATCAGCTCCGGTAAGATATTTAACGCGGATATAAATTCAGATTTCAAATCGATTTTCTGTGACTAGATATTCTGCTAAACTATTTTAAGGGAGTAAACTGCGTCAATTGAATCGATACAGTAATTTACTGGTACTCGATTTACCAAACGAAATATATATTCCTCAAATAAGATGCTACATTCTTAAAACTGATGGGAAGGATACACTGGATAATGTGGTACTAGATAGATTGTGGCTGAAGACGTGTTCAGTACAGGTGGAACGTGTTTCTTTATAGGTTTTCTCTGTCAAAGCTGATGCAATACACCTAATGCAATAACAAGTACAGCCTCAGAGGATGTGAAATCATTCGTGCCTTCCCCAAAGACATCAATAACGTAAGTAAACTGAAATTGCTTCAAGTGGAGATTGAAACAAGTACCTCATCGTTCCAGATTGTAGGTGAGCTAAGATTACGGCTCCACGACAACCGCTCCCTTAGTAGCAAGTGAATTTCGATTCTCACGTTACGGAAACCTAACATCGAGACAAAACACGCGAATTCAGGCGCCATCTAATTTATCTCTTTTTTCTTTTCTATCACATTCGAAATAACTTTTTTAGTATTTCGTGAGACAAGTGATCATGCCCCTACTTTGCTGTGCTCCCATCCGTAACGAACTTAAAGGGGCTTGACAGTAACACGACAGAGGTTGCATACTAGCCGACCCTAAATCCAGTAGCATAACTGTTTCTCAGTAATTAGTAAGTTCAAACATAAACGAGTAATTTTTGCTGATGAACAACACCTCAAGGCATCGCTGAAGACAAAGGACAACATGAAAAGGTAGGATTTATTTATGTCTTATACAAAGATATATGCAAAGAGTTTATATTGAAGTCACTTGTATTGAAGTCATTTTATAGTAGAGTTATTTCAACATTCGCAAAATCACTTTGACTTTCTGACGGTGCCATTCATTTGTCTTCTTCTTAATAATGTTGGGAAGGATATGAAACAACGCTTATAAATTGCTTCTTTCTAAAACATAATTTACCGAGTTAAAGACTTCCTTTCAGATAGCAGTGGAAGAAGACT
>NC_142943.1:35222677-35227677 GCF_046866305.1 Octopus bimaculoides | reverse complement strand
CAGCAGTAACGCTATCGTACCGTTAATATATGCACTCTGTTTTTGGAGATATACATGCGATATGCTCAAAGCGTGATGCACACGCGTACACAAGATATATGCAAATTTATGTCTTTCTGTTTACGTATGTCGTTATGTGCATGTGCAGTTAAGTTGTGCGAATAGAATGTACGGAAAGACGTTTACATTTTCAAATTCTTTAGTTGACGCTTCTGTGAAAATTGTTCAATAAAATAGCAAATATACTTACATATCTGTTTGCACGAATATATGTGTATGTGTAAATAAATAATTTTAAAAAACTTTTTAATAAATAAATAAATGAGTGGCTGTGTGGTACGTAGCTTGCTTACCAACCTCATGGTGCCGGGTTCAGTCCCACTGCGTGGCACCTTGGGCAAGTGTCTTCTACTATAGCCTCGGGCCGACCAAAGCTTTGTGAGTGGATTTGGTAGACGGAAACTGAAAGAAGCCCGTCATGTATATATATATATATATATAAATTTAGTGAATGGAGTAAAACGCATATGTTAACTGTATACTTTTATTTCCAACATATGTTTCGAAGATTACAAATTATACATTTTAACAGAATATTCTGTTAAAATGTCTTACGTTTAAGCTGGTTCCCATGCATTTCCCTGAAGAGTAGATTACATTTTTAACATCACCGATTCCTATGGAAGGTATAATTTGTAATCTTCGAAACATATGTTGGAAATAAAAGTATGCAGTTAACATATGCATTTTACTCCATTCATTAAATTTATATATACTCAAGTACCCAAAATATCAAGGAGTTTCTACCATATAAACAGGAGTAACACCACAGTTATTTTGTGATCTTTGCTATCCTGTTATCTATTAACCAATTTATTTTGTCCGAGTTATTTATTAATTAGGAGAAAATAAATACGCATAATATATATATATATATATATATATATATATATATATATATATATATATATATATATATATATATATATAATTTTCCAGTAATTTTTGTAATCGTTACCAATATAGCATAAGACTTCACCCCAAAGGATTTGTTCTAATGGAAGCCATTCCTGAGGAAGTGCCAAACGTCAGACATCCAACAGATCAGTCGCTGGATAGAGTTGAGCACAGAAATGTTGACATCGAATGGTAAATAATTAAATAAATGGAATAAAAATCGATCGTGTTAAAAGTCTCTATCGTTTTTAAATATACAAGTTTATATATATATATATATATATATATATATATATATATATATATATATATATATAAGTTCAAAAAACACAAAAAACAATAGGTGTTCGGTGAAACGGTCGGCCAGCCGGCGGCCCGTCTGCCCCACGTAGAGTTGGTTGCTAATATTTGGTTGCTAGTATATATGCATGTAAAAATATAAAAATGTATATACATATGTATGTTTGTATGATATAATGCCTGCTTGTATGGATGTATGCATATATCCACGTAGTATGTATGTATGTATGTATGTATGTATGTATGTATGCTCGCGCATGCGTGCTTAGTCAGAGTCGCATAAGTTATACTAACTTGCAAAAAGATTGTCTTATATTTTATTTAACGTTAGTCAATTGATTTGTCCTTATTTTTGTTGTTTTTTCTCTTAATAGACATACAAAATATTCTAACAAATATAGTTAAAACCCTCAAGTGTGCTATTTTCTGTCAGGAAGATTATTCTTGGAGTATATGATACGGTAAGGTACGTTACCCTGAATTTCATTTTCTCAGGCGATATCACTGAGGCGGTATCATAAGCAATGAAGTATATCCGTGGAGCGGTTATTGTACTAGTTTGTAAATAAACAAACAAATAAATCAATAAATAAATAAATGGAATGAAATAAAATAAAAACTATTCAATCATTCTCAGAGATCCTACTGTAGTTATATAACCATATCCTATGTCCAGAGCTGCTTACGTAACTCGAAGTCATAGTGCATCAAATGCTTTCTTTTTTTTCTTTTTCTTTTCTTTTCTTTTATTCCCCCACCCTTCATTAGATTGATATATTGCAATATGCGAGATACGAGACATCAATCACAGAGTAAGTTTACTCTTGTTATTCATCATCATCATCATTGTTGTTATTATGATTGAGCAAGGCGAGCTGGTAGAAGCTTTAGCACATCGAGCAAAGTGATTAGCGGCATTTCGCCCGTCTTTACATTCTGAGTTCAAATTCCGCCGAAGTAGACTTTGCCTTTCATTCCTACGGGGTCGATAACATAAGTACTAGTACAAGGCACCCCCTTGCCGAATCGCTTGGCCGCGAAGACATAAACACACCAGAATCGGTTGTCAAGCGATGGCGGGGCGACAAACACAGATGCACACACATGAATATATATATATACATACACACACACGTATACGACGGCTTTCTTTTTCAGTTTCCGTCTACCAAATCTACTCATAAGGTTGTGGTAGGCCCGTGACTAGAGTAGAAGACACTTGCACATGGTGACACGTAAATGTGGACCCTGTAGGAATGTTTGTCAAAAGTGGACCTCAGCTGGATTAGAACTAAGGACGTAGGGTGGAGCAATTAAATACTACCAAGGCATTTTATCTGACATACTAACGATTTTACTACGACCCCTCAAATTTAATGGAAAAGTTATGACGGATTATATTGAGCTTGAAAACTGAACCTGGAAATACGAAATACAAAAATCAATCTCGGCGGTACGTGAACAAAGACTGTAGAATGAATCAACTACCTGACAACAAATGAATTTCTCTGATCATCTTACCGATTCTGTCAATCCACAGCTGTACTCTTTTCTGTAATCCTATGTTATCCGAAGGTAGATTTTAGTGATAATTGCATCTTCAACATTTTACAAAAAACAAACTGAGATAACTACAATTAACAAAAGAGAGCGAGAGTAAAAAAAAAAATCAGTCTTTTTCTTTCTGACATCGTAAAATTGTTTACATTGTTCCCCATCTTTTTATTTTCCTACAATATCTATGTTATTAGATTTAGCTTTCTCTTACAATCTTGTTGATGTGTTTTTCTCTGTCAGCAATGTTGTTCTTGTATTCATAGTCAATTGTTTTACCGTTTCTCTCCTTCTAGTAGAACTTGTTTTCGTAGTTGTTCAATTCTATGAGAACGCAAATTGGATAGGTCTGAGATCAAAGGTACTCTAGGCGTCTCTGATTTGCTTTCTAATCCGGATTAATGTGTCTGAAGCTACGTTGTCCAGTGTGTTCCTTTTCCAGAAAGTAGGGTGTAATTTGGAAGAAATTTAATTGCTAATTCTAGAGAAGGACGAAATACTGCAGACAAGTTTTGGTGGAGAGATGTAGGCAGATAAGAAAATGTACCAGACATAAGCACAAGGGAACAAAAATTAAGAAACGAAACGGTCAAGAATTGCAGGTAGGACAATGGCTACACATGTAATATCTGAAGGCATCAAAACATCACTACCTATTACAGAAAATTGTAAAACACCAGGAATTGGAAAAGATCAAACCTTAGACTTAACAAGAAACTGCTGATTCGGGCGGAGTGTTGCTTAGCTACATGATATCGTCAGAGCTACGTGATAATGATTCTTCCACCAATTTCAAGAACCTTAAAAAATGTAATGGGAGTTATCTTTTATCCTATGAGATGATTGTAAAAAATCGTATCCAAATCTACACCACGTCAAATACTAGGATTTATACTAAAAACCATCTCTCCAACTGTATGTCCTTGTTTCTAAATTACAAATTATCATTATTACGATTAGCGGCATTTCGTCCGTCGTTACGCTCTGAGTTCAAATTCTGCCAAGATCAACTTTACCTTTCATCCTTTCGGATTCGATAAAATAAGTACTAGTTGAATACTGGGGTCGATGTAATCGATTTATCCCCTTCCCGAACTTGCTGGCCTTGTGCCAAAATTATCATCATCATCATCATCATCATCATCATCATCATTGCCTTTGCACAGCTTCTAACGCTGGAGATGTACTACGGCGTCAGCTGTTCACTACCAGTAAACTAAGATAACAGCTCTTTGGTCGGCCCGAAGCTATAGTAGAAGACACTTACCTAAGATGCCACGCAGTGGGACAGAACCCAGAACCATGTGGTTGGTTTGTAAAGCTACTTACCACACAGCCACTCCTGCGCCCATGAGACATTTTGTAATCGTTGTTGCTTAGTCCCAAGTTAGTTCTATCAAAAAAAAAAAAAAAAAAAAAACCTCCCTATGGTAGCCGCTATATTTTAGATGGGAATTGTGAAGTTGGAAATAAAATTACTCCATGTGGCCGTCCTTGTACTTTTATTTTAAACCATAGAGTGTGATTTTTGAAAGAGGGTGGAGCTAATTTCCTGTTGATGTTAGCTGGCGGCCCACGAAGAAATTATTCAAACAGCAGGAGAGCAACTGTTAAACTGGTATTATTCCCTCCTCGAGTTTCGTTCTACAAACAGGTTATGGGTATATATATGTATATATATATATATATATATATATATATGAAAGAAGGATTGAAAATGCACTTATTTTTAAAAAATATTTATTTACATATATATATATATATATATATATATATATATATATATATATATATATATATGTATGCATGCATGAAGGTATGTATGAATACACATATTTATGCATATATACGCATGTTTAATTATATATGTATGTATTTAATATGGGTTGGGTGTAAATATGTATATATATTTATGTGTCTATATTTATATATATATCAATATCAATATGTCTATTTCTACATATATATAGATAGGGAGAAAGTGTATAAAATATTGGTAGAGTGTGTTTAAGAAGGTAGTAAGAATCAGGAATAAAGAGAGTGAGAGAAAGAGAGAGAGATATACAGAGAGAGAGAGACATAGAAAGTAACAGTGAGATACAGCAACAGTAAGAGGGAGAGAGAGAAAGAGAGAGAGAGAGAGAGAGAGAGAGAGAGAGAGAGAGAGAGCAAAAGTTACAAAACGTGAG
>NC_142943.1:35207677-35210177 GCF_046866305.1 Octopus bimaculoides | reverse complement strand
ACTCACTCGAGGACAGCACTCCCTTCTCCACTCCATACGTATATACATTCCCATACAAACACGTAAATATATAGACACGTAAGTACGTAGGGCAATTATCTATATCCTAATAGGTCGTGATACTCCATCTACCCACCTGTAACCTCCACGCCCATTATACCACCATACGACCAATATGACATCTTCCCGCCTACCTCCCCGAGGAACCATTTTATATCCAGAAAACTAATTGCTTTCCCTCGTTTTCTATATATTTACAATTCTCTTTCTCCCTTTCTGTCTCTCTGTATCTATCACCTTCTCTCTCACACACACTCACTCACTTTCTTTCTCTCTCTCTGTCACTCACTCCATCTGTCACTGTCTATCGAACCAGCTCTCTCTCTCTCTCTCTCTCTCTCTCTCTCTCTCTCTCTCTAGTCATCCCTCCCTCTCTTTCTTTCCCCGTCAGTCAATTCTTTTTATTTATCACTCTGACTGTCTTTCACGCTCATCTTCTCCACAACTCCTCCTTCTCATGGCCGTTCCCCCTCATCTACTACGTCCGCTTCGTGGGTGGGTGTCAATAATAATAATAATAATAATAATAATAATAATAATAATAATAATAAATGATGATGATTTCATTTATTTGTCACAAAGATAAAGGTTGAGGGAGACAATACAGAGACAGACGTTAAAGTTTGGCGGTTTACATATAATAATGAAATGATAAAAAAAATTAATGTATACATGGTATACACTGGAAAACAAGGGACATATGCATAGCATATAAAGGCATAAAAAAAGGTGGGGATGATAGAGATGTGGCTCTCCTGATACAGGAACGCCTCTAGGGATAATCGAGGAACTCCACTGTCCGAGATTTCCCTGACACCCTAAGAGCAAGTGCCCTCTCCAATTCCTTCTCTCCCTCTAACAGGTCTACACTTACAGGTACCATCCACTCTTGCCATTTTCGCAACTTTCACCCACCTTTCAATAAACTCACTCGAGGACAGCACTTCCCTCTCCACTCTCAATTTCCTTTTCAAGTGAAACTCGAAAAAGTCAATGAAAGCTCTACGAAAGAAGAGTCTATCTGTCCTCATGCCTTTCAGTCTTGTCCACGAAGCAACTTCTTTCGCCACAGCCGCCAGGCAAAGAAAAACTGCTTTACCTGCCCGACTGAAGGAGGGTGGCGGTACAATCATCACTACAGACTCGGCCGAAGACGGGTTCGTCCCACACGTGATAGCAGTTGTTCAACATAACCCAACAGAGAGATCGGTGAAGAATCCAAATCTTCGCGCTTCACAGATCTGGTCGCTTTCGCCGAATGTCTTTCCCCAAAACGTCGCAGTAGAACTCTCGATAGATGATCTGGCCCCGGAGGACGAATTGTCGATGCACAATACCGCACTTCCGGGGGTGACACTCGTGGCAGGTCTTCCAGATTGCTCGTCGTCTATGAGGGACGTTCTTCCGAATTTGAAGTGCTCGTGCCACTCGAAACATTGAGTACGACCCATTATCTCATTGCTGTAGGCTTACCAAAGAATGTTCAATGTCTTTGTAGCAGACTTCGCAAGTAGAACGCAATATTTCCTGTTGGCTGTTTGCTCTCTTCCATGACAAAGTCGCTGACTACAGTATACACGCGGTCACAAAAACATATGTCACTCGGTACACTGCCACCCGAAGGTCACTTCCAGCTCTCACTCAGCATGCAACTGTTTGCTGCCATCTGCTGGCGCGCTACAAAACTAGCCCGGAAACATTTTGATATCCCCTCGCACACACCACTCACACAAACACACACACACACACACATGAATATACATATATAATTCTTTATATATATATATATCCATACATAAATAGATACATAGATGGATCGATGCATACACACACATACATACATACATACATACATACATACATACATACATACATACATACATACATAGATGGATAGAATCTATACAATTCACATATATGTTTAATAATTACCTACCAAAAGACATAAACACATACATACACTCATACATACAACAATTTATTTACAGATCTACTTATACACACAAACCGTTTTGCGTATATTACATTGACTGCTAACAGAAAAGAACACTAGGATAACCTCTGTTGTATTTGCTATTCGTCTGTCAATATAGTTCTAAATTCTCTACACACTGAGAAGTAAATAGTATAAATAGTTGTCTAATGTATGAAGAATGTTTTCCAATGTTCGCAGCTGTTCAACTGCACCCAAATCCCTGGTTTAGCGGGCGTTAATTAAACTATAAACTCTATTATCTTACGCATCAACAAAAGATACGGCATGTGTCTCTTCATATATACAGTATGTTCGTTTTTATCTAGATATATATACAAACATTGATATATATATATATATATACATATATATATATATATATATATATATATATATATATATATATATATATATACGTTTACACATATACATGTATGTACATATATGTATGTATATATATATGTA
>NC_142943.1:35200177-35202677 GCF_046866305.1 Octopus bimaculoides | reverse complement strand
TGTTTCTGCTTCTGTTGTTGTTCTTGTTGTTGTTGTTGCTGCTCTCCTTCTCTTTCCTCTTTTCTCGCTCCCACCTCATCTGCTCTCCTTTCAGACCGTTCCCCCATTGCATGCTCTTCTTTGCTCTCTTTCGCTCTCCTCGTCTCTTCACTCGCTCGCTCATCTCAAACATATTCTCACTAATATTTACTGTTTTATTGTGTGCTAATTCCTGTAATGGTCAACTGGTCAAAGGAAACAACATCACTAAGATAGCTGAACTACCGAACAGCACAGAAGATTTACGCTAATGGGTAGAGGAAAATAAAAACGCAAACGATAAAAGAAAAAAACAAGCAGACAACCAAACATGAATAAATAATCTTATACGGGATTATAATTTATGATAATTTCATTGTAATTTTATTATAATTTATCAGTGTGGAGAATTATTGTGAATTATTGTGACTTATGGATGTCACTATAACTTCTCGTTTTCTGCCAGCAAGTCTGTTGGCTTTCCTTTGTACTAACTGCCGGCTACTTTACTCACATGCCTACCGACATACATACATACCTATTATATACATATTTATCTCTACTTACATTCACACAAATACGCACGCAAACACGCAAACACACACACACACTTGCACGCTTACACCTGCGTATGTTTATATGCGTGCGTCTGTATTATATATATATATATATATATATATATATATATATATATATATCTTCTTTTACTCTTTAATTTCAGTCGTTTGACTGCGGCCATGCTGGAGCAACGCCTTGGCGGATTTTAGTCGAGCAAATCTTATTTTTCAAGCCTTGTACTTATTCCATCGAGCTTTTTGTCGAACCACTAATGTTACAGGGGCGTAAACACGCCAACACCCGTTGTCAAGCAGTGATAGGGAGACAAATACAAACACACATATAGATATATACATGTATATTACATACGACGGCTTCTATCAGTTTTCCGTCTATGAAATACACTCACAAGGCTTTGGTCGGCCCAAAAGACACCCAATGTGCTATGCAATGGGCCCGGGTTCCCGGTTTCTATGGCATATGTGTGTATGTGTGTGCTTGTGGGTTCGTAGACATACCTGCATATGTATAAATGTTTGTGCATACATATCTAAGAGTGCCAGAAAGAATTTCTTAAAGCATCGTACGTATGTCATACGGTATTCTCGTTACGGATCCCTGCTTTCTTGCATCATTAGTATAAAGCGGTATCAGCGTTATTCTTCCCTGGGAAACCCCTGTACCATAGTGAGGACGAGATATTTATGTTTGTTCCGCTGTTTGCTTTCTCTTTTACTCTTTTACAAACACAGACACACCAACATATACATTCACACACACACACACACACATATATATATATACACACATATATACGACGGGCTTCTTTAGTTCCCGTCTACCAAATCCACTCACAAGGCTTTGGTCGGCCCGAGGCTTTAGTAGAAGACACTTGCCCAAGGTGCCACGCAGAACTATGTGGTTGGTAAGCAATCAACTTACCACACAGCCACTCCTACGCCTTTCTATAAAAGGATATGCCAGAAACTTCATCTGGCAATGTGATTTCCTTGCTAATCCATTGCCTCATACGAGGTATAGAGAAGTTAACCTGGATATAATAAGATTTCAAAGGTTGCATACTTCACTGAGGATTATCAGACTTTAATGCGATCTTTAATCCCAAGAGGACATCTCTAGCAGGGTAAAAATGCACAGCTGTATCGGAGATATTGCGAGCAGCGGACCGGACACCCAGCACCTTCTAGCAACGGGATCATCAGACCAGCCTGGTTCCGGGCTATTTCTGTCTCTCATCAGTACTGGACACCTCATCTATTAGAGATGGCAGTAACTCGCTCCTGCATTTCAAGCGGCACACAACACTGGGTTTGCAACAAGGAAAAATAATAGTTCCAAAATCTCTCTAAGAGATTACAAGAGGGAGAGAGAGAAATAGCGATAGAAATAGATAGATAGATAGATAGATAGATAGATAGATAGACAGATAGATAGATAGATAGATAGATAGATAGATAGATAGACGTGCAGATATGTATATATGTGTCATCCATAGTCTGATATGATATTTCGGAATAAAATTCCTTCTTCAGATATTCTTAGATGGACTCGCTACTATAATCGGTTTTCCAACGGCTTTTCTTCTTTATTATGTTTTTATATATATGTTTGCACGCACACACACACACACACACACACACACACACACACACACATACACACACACATATTTATATGATGGTTCTGGTTTTAACTAATCCAGATTAAGAAGCTTCGTAATAAGATATTGTAAAACACCCTGGATTAGATCATGTGAAAGATACTTAGGTACTTTGCATTGATGGACGAAGGCGAAGGATTATCAAAAGGCTGCTCTCAGGTAACCTAACCTCTGATCTTATAGTAACGATTAACTTAAGTACGACTGCCGTCACAACCACCACCACTACCACCGCTAACTTCT
>NC_142943.1:35192677-35195177 GCF_046866305.1 Octopus bimaculoides | reverse complement strand
ATATATATATATATATATATATATATATATATCAAGGGTTCGTACCCAGTTGTAGGGAGTCTCGCTATCCATGCTTCCATTTTGTTTTTTTTGTTTTGTTTTTTTTACACGTTATAGGACTTTTAAATATTATGGGAACAAAGCGATTACTATAGAACAATTAATCAACGTTTTCCACTATTTCCATTCCACACAGTGATAGGTTCTTCGAGATATTTTGACATGACATGTGTCACGTGCGATAAATTATATATAATGTATATGTATATATGTGTGTGCCACTGTGTGTGTGTTCGTGCGTGTATATGTGTGTGTTGTGTGCGTATGTATGTGGGCACAGGACAAAAAAAAAACGAAGTAGGAGTACATGGAATATGAACTATTTTTTCGAACAACGAAAGAGACAAATGGAAAACAAGACAAACAACACAAAGAATGACCCTTCATCAGTTGTTGGCTGTTTTTCTACTCTCTTATTTCGATCATTTAACAACAATATGCGTTTTCGATAAAACAGTTGATCCCGCAAAGCAATTTATATAAAATTTGAGATTTTGCGGAGGGTCAAAATTGGTGGCACAAACAGGAAGGCTGTACTCGTACTTCGTATTTTTTGTTGTATACGTTTCGTGACGTCCTGTACTACCCACATATACATATACATACATACATACATACATATATATATATATATATATATATATATATATATATATATATATATATATATATATATATATATATATATATATATATATATATATATATATATATATATATACATATATACATATATACATATATACGTATAGATGTAAGTATGTACATATATATACATATATATGCACATAATTACATATATATAGGGAATATTATGTCTGCGATTTGAAGCCGACAGTCGAAAATTGAAGTCGCAGTGAACTTGCTGTTCCTAATAAATTTGATTCAACTCCTTGTCTAAAGACATTCCCTCCTTCTAAAACTTATTTAAAAATAACACATACGCACACACACGCGCGCACACAGACGAACACACACACACACACACACATGCTCACAAGCACATGCACACACATTTACACATACATATAGACATGTGTTGTCTAGCAGACTTCGACATCCTTCGACATCAAATTACAAGTCAAAATATATCATTTCCCCTTTGTGTCCAGATTTTCAAATCCACATTAACTTTTCTCACATCGGTTCAGTACAAACACACGCGATCTCTCTTTCAACAACTCCCTCTTTCTAAGCATATCTCTCTCTCTCTCTCTCTCTCTCTCTCTCTCTCTCTCTCTCTCTCTCTCTCTCTCTCTCTGTGTTTCTGTTATTTTCCTCAATCTCTCTCTTTTCTCTCTCTCTTTTCTCTCGCTCTTTCTCTCACACATCTACACATTTTCATTTTCTTCCCTTCTTTTTTCATGTTTTTTCTTCACTTCTTTTCTCCTATTCACGCTGCATGAACGCATGCGAACGTGCAGAATCACTTAGAGACATAACATGCTTACAAACATATGCATATACATACGAATACAGGCATGCACACATAAGGCATACACACACACACACACACACACACACACACACACACACATACAATCATATATATATAATATTCACATACATATACACACACATGTGAGTAAACATACTACCTGCCATACACACACACACATACATATTTGAATAGATATAGATTCACATTACATATATATATATAAATACATACACACATATACATATATACATATTCACACACATGCATACATACATACATACATACATACATACAAATATACACACACATTATATGTGTATGTGTGTGTTTGTTTATACATGTGTGTGTAAATATTCAGCACATTCACAAGAACTATGCTTACAATTTATAAAATAAAGACGTACGTATTACAGATACACACACACAGAGGCGCGCGAGCACGCACAAAGAGAATGAGTGCGATCCGCACATGCACACGCGCAAACAGAAATATAAATCTACATCCACAATTATAATTCATATTTACACATCAGACCTGGTAATCCCCACCACCACCACCACCACCAACAACAACAACAACAACAGCCCCGCCCCCACCACCATGCGTTCCCTTAATCATATTCCCTCTGGTTTCCCCATTTGATAGTATGTACACCGCGTTGCTATTGTTGAACACATCTTAATACAGGCCTCAACCCTTCGATTCTCGCCTGACCAGCATCAGTAAACTATATCTGAAGTGAAAACTTGTATGGAAGGATGGAATAATGATATATGGATGGAGAGACGGACGGTACCGTCCAGACCAAACATTCACAACACCAATCAAACTCGGGTTTCAGTTTTGCTTGCCATATTTCTTGCTTTTCTTAGTTTTTGTTTTGTTTTGCTGTTATGTTTTTTCCTCCAGTTCTCCTTGTCTATAAAGACACCAACACATGTGTGTTTTCTTTCGAATTCGATTTCAGTTAGAGAACCTGAACGAGAAATAGGAAGAGG
>NC_142943.1:35187677-35190177 GCF_046866305.1 Octopus bimaculoides | reverse complement strand
CATGATGATGATGACGACGACGATGACGGTGACAAGGTAGAAGTGAAGATGAAAGTTGAAATTTCCACTAAGAAATTTGAATACGTCTGTCTCTCTGTTCGATTTATACCACAATATATTTCTTGGTTTGGCGGTAAGCTGGCAGAACCATCAGCACATCAGAAAAAAATGCTTAGCAACATTTCTTTTCTTAGGGACACTGTCTAGAAAATTCTCAGGTTTCCTCATATTTTTTTCGCGTATTTCACTAAATATCTGTTTACAGAGCAAGTATCAAATACTTCTTGCGGTGATTATGGAAACTGTACCTTCAGAAGATATTGAAAAAGTATTGCAGAAACAGAAGATATCAAATCTATTTTCTGGTAGATAATTAACCTCATTATGAGAATGACCAGGAAATTTAATTACTCAGACAAGGGGTGAATTTATTCAGCAATAACTAGAAACCATTGTCGGCTAATTCAAGAGGTCATTCTTTAAAACTAAAGACGGGGGTGGGGGCAGATTAAATCAAGTGCATTCTCTTACTAAGAAACGCAGTCGGTCATAAGAATCGTTAAAGGGTCCAAGAAACGCTTTTTGTCTTTTGAGTTCAAATCCCGGAAAAGTTCACTTAGCTATTTATTCCTCTTTGATTGAGGAATAAAAAAAAACAATCAATACTCTTTTTCTTCGTCACAAACACACACTTTCTCTCTCACTCCTTCCTTCCGTCCCCCGCAGTTGAGTACACTGCACTGCAGTTGGGAGAGGCGACAGAGTGGGGATTTCACTCTGTCTCATTTTGCCATGTATGGAACGAGATTCAGCTAGGTTAAAGACAAGCAATATTCTATCATGTAACAAGTTACAAAAGCTACCCTGCAGAATCATAAACATGGCGGGCGTACAAGAACAGATGTGTTGCACAGGAGGCAACAGGGAATCCCCCCCACCACCACCTCTTACTAGCTCAAATGTTTTTACATTAGCGACACCAGATGTTTCTCAGGTTTTAAGCTTTACACGCATGCGTTTTCATGAGAACGTGTAATTTAATTGTTCAGGTGTAAATTACACGAGGAAAGAAAGAAAGAAACAAAGAAACAATTAATTTCATGGAGAAAGTAGTCAAATTTGAACATAATTTTCGCCACAACGTACTTACTGTTCAGAGTTCTTTAATAATTATTTCTTAACACAACTGGTGGCAGCAGAAGAATTTTACTTTCTTCTTAAATGTTTTTATTTTCGTTTTGATGTATAAATACATTCTTTTACTTTCTTTTACTTATTTTAGTCATTTTGACTGCGGCCATGCTGGAGCACCGCTTTAAAGGATTTTAGTCGAACAAATAGACCACAGGCCGTGAATTTTTTTTTTCTATTGACCTATTTTTAAGTCTCTTATATATTATTCTATGTGGAGGGGCAATGGCCAGTGGCTAGGGCAACGGACCCGCGGTCGGAGGATCGTGGTTTCGATTCCCAGAACGGGCGCTGTGTGTGTTTATTGAGCGAAAACACCTAAAAGCTCCACGAGGCTCCGGCAGGGAGGGGGGGCTACCCCTGTTGTACTCTTTTGCCCCAACTTTCTCTCACTCTTTTTTCCTGTTTCTTGAGTAAAGCTGCGATGGACTGGCGTCCCGTCCAGCTAGCGGGGAACACATACCCCATAGAAACCGGGAAACCGGACCCATGAGCCTGGTTAGGCTTTAAAAGGGTGCATAAATAAAAAAAGATATTAATAAATATATATTCTGTCTTTACAATATTCTGGTCTGCAGAAAGCAGCGAGCTGGCAGAAACGTTAGCACACCGGGCGAAATGCTAAGCGGTACTTCGTCTGTCTTTACGTTCTGAGTTCAAATTCCGCCGAGGTCGACATTGCCTTTCATCCTTTCGAGGTCAACAAATTAAGTACCAGTTGCGCACTAGGGTCGATCTAACCGACTGGCCCCCTTCCCAAAATTTCGGGCCTTGTGCCTAGAGTAGAAAAGAATATTCTGGTCTGCAGGAACATTATTATTACTATCATTATTAAACACGTTTGGGCTTGATATATTATATTTACACGCATACATATACAGATGTAGACATATATATATATATATATATATATATATATATATATATATATATATATATATATATATATATATATATACAGAGAGAGAGAGAGAGAGAGAGAGAGAAACAATATTTGCAAATATTCAAAAGTTGAATACTCAAGTATAAGCATATAGTCATTTACAAAGTAAATTTACACAGAGTACAAAAAATAAAGAAAACTACGGGGAGAATATATAACACCTAAATCCGACAGCTGTTTCTAGGAACTCGGGGTTACATAATAGATGTGTTGTTCCTAATTAGCAGATAGAGTATTTAAAATGCAATCTGTAAATGGATGCATTTAAACATTAACCTAGTAACGGCATATTTTGTTAGGATTAAGGAGGAACTTATACATACTCACATTTACATATATATATATACATTATATTTGTATACAAAT
>NC_142943.1:35175177-35180177 GCF_046866305.1 Octopus bimaculoides | reverse complement strand
TATTATTATTATTATTATTTAAATTGTGGTCATACACTGATAGATAATAGATATGGAAATCATTCAACAGAATATGTTTGTACGAAAACAGATCTCACTAATTATCACATATCACTCAAGTCCCAAGAAGTGATTTGAAAACGCCTGAAAAATTCAGCAGCGAATAATAATAATAATAATAATAATAATAATAATAATAATAATAATAATAATAATAATAATAATAATAATAATAATAATAATAATAATAATATATATATATATATATAATATACACGATAATATCAACCGAAGAGTGAGAATGACTACTCAACATTGCATTTATGGATAAATATTCTTTATTTGTGAGTTAACAAGCAACCAATTGTTTCATGTGACGTGATCTTCACAATTGTTCAAGTGTCTCACATGAAAATGGCTACCTACCTACATATATATATATATATATATCAGCATGTAGCTGTGTCTCAGCCTTAACAAGCACGCAATCACGCACATACACCCATACACACGAGCAAGCACAGACACATACTGTCTCTGTATTAGCCTCTCTCCCTCTTTCTCTTTTCATCACTCTGAAGTGCACACAGACATACGCACATCCTTGAGCCCAAATATCCAACAACAGACATCACACACATATACATTTGTGTATACACATAAATTTATACATAGACACGCATATCCACTCACACGCAGACACATACATACAGCATTATATACTTGTGCACTTCGCCATTTACACCCGAAGTGCAAACATTCGGTCGAGTGCCTACATTTATACCTAAATTTGTACGTAATTGTGGTGAAAGCAATAAATTTAGACTGGAGCAATCTGAAAGCCATTTGGGGTAGAGGCGGGAAAATATAGAATGCGTGTCTGTATATCATTTTATACAGACTCGCGTCTATCCATCCTTCTGTCTGTTTGCATCTGTGTGTATCTCTGGATGTGTGTGTGTGTGTGTTGAGTGGCAATATTGAAGGTCGTCTTGACAGCTGAGCCGAATTTGCCTCAGTGACCCGTCCAATCGGAAGAAAAACCGGAAAGTAATAGTTATATCTTGAAACCGTCTTCACTTATTCAACTCCTCTCTATCCCTATTTCACACACACACACACACACACACGCACACACACACACACACACACACACGCACACACACACATACACACATACACACTCGTACACACACATACTCTCTGTCTCTATGACTTTCTAAATATCGTTTTATTTGTCTATCTATCTATCTGTCTATCTGTCTGTCTGACTATCTGTTTATATCTGTATCTCTCTTTCTCTCTCTCTCACTCTGTATATATATATATATATATATATATATATATATATATATATATATATATATATATATATATATATATAGATAGATAGATAGATAGATAGATAGATAGATAGATAAATAGACATATAGATAAATAGACAGACAGATAGATAGATAGATAGATAGATAGATAGATAGATAGATAGATAGATAGATATCTTTTTTTTATAGCCACACAGGGCTAAATACAGAAAATGGACAAATTACAAAGTAGAGCTTTTTTTAGGGGGGGGATAATTTGGATCAAAAGGGATCGCGGGAAGAAAAGAAAAAAAAAACGTGTGTGGGGGGGGGGGGCGATCAATAGGGATCGTGTATCACAGTCGATGTAAAAAACGGGGAACAGATTAGGTTTATCCGTGGAGAGAAAAGCCTACGGAAAAGACCACGGTCACCTCAGGCTTTTTTTTTAAAGGTACATGAAAGTAAGTACCTTCTCTCTTTTTGTCTCTTTTTGTTACAAGTCTATGCTTAAAATGGTGTGGTCTTTCATTCTTACCATTCTTGCCACATTTACCCATTTTTTATTGAAACTTTCATTCGACAACACCTTCCTCTCTATCCTCATCCTCCTTTTCAAGTGGTACTTGAAAAAGTTGACGAGGGACTGACCAGAGAGGAAAGTGTTTGTTTGTAGACCTTTCAAACGCGTCCACCACACGCATTCTTTTGCCATAGCTATCAGTTTTACAAAAACCGTTTTTCCTTCCCGTTTAAAGTAAGGTGGCGGTACAATATTCACGATAGACTCGGCTGATAAGTGGGCTCGTCCCACACGCGACAACAGCCGTTCGACGAAGGTCCACAGCTCTGAAATATCTGGACACTGCACGAGTGCGTGCAGAACGGTTTCGTCGCTCTGACCGCATCTCGGGCAGGTCGGTCCGGTGGTTTTCGAACCGTGTCTGTAGATCTTCTCTCGAACTGGTAGTGCGTCTCGATAGCATTGCCAAGCCAGGGATCTCTGGAAATTATCCATAGGCCCCGGCCCGAACGTCGTCTTGAAAAGGCGGGTTAAGAATTTCTCGTCGACACCCAGGTTTGCCCCGAGAGTGTCGTCAGACCTCCCCTCCACTAGTCCTCTATAGAACGCATTGGTCGTTTGGAAGTTGCACAAGTTTGATCCCGTGCCGGGCAGAAGTATCCATGACAACCTCCACCTCATGCGCTACATCATGGACAGGGTAGTTAAGGATCCTGGCATGGGTGGGGCGCTGATCAATTTAGATCAATCTAAAGCCTTCGATAGGGTCGACCATCGATACCTAGCGGCCGTCCTCAGGGCAGGTGGCTTTGGTCCCGTCTTCCGCGGTTGGATCGCTGCCTTGTATAGCGGCATCCGATCGGTAATACGGGTAAACGGTCACCTGTCAAAACCGTTCGACATCACGCGTTCGGTCCGTCAGGGATGTCCCTTGTCGGCGCTTCTGTATGTATTGACGATCGAACCACTACTGCGGAAGCTGGCGACACTGAGGGGTATCCCACGAGAGCTGGGTTGCGGGACGAGCGTGTCTGCATATGCGGACGATGTCACCGTCATAGTGTCGAGCGAAAAGCACGTCGAGATGCTAGGCGAGACACTTAAAGAATACGAAACGGTGACAGGAGCAAAAATTAACCCGGAAAAGTCAGTGGGTTTGTTACTCGGCACCTGGAGAAGCAAGCCCATACCGTCCAACAGTGACTCCGTAGTGGGACGCTGGACGGACGGACCGGTTAAACTGCTCGGGGTCTGGTTCAGTCCGGACCTCCAAATGGATAAGAACTGGGACGAGATCACCAGTAGAGTGATCAAACTCAGCCAAACATGGGCTGAGAGAAAGTTATCTCTAAAAGGCCGGGCGGAGGTGGCTAATGTGTATATCGCATCAGTCATCGATTACCGCCTGACCGTCGTGCCTTGTCCCGATGCCACCATCACGAAACTAGAACGCATACTTTTCCGCTTTCTGTGGAAGGGTGGCGTTCCGATGGTGAGGCGATCCATTTGCTGTCAACAACCGTTACGTGGAGGACTGGGGATGCCGTGGTTAATGATGCGCAGACATGCGCTGAGACTGCGGCATCTCTGGAACTTCATTGACGACGGTGAAGAGGTGTGGGCGCCGTTTGTGAGGCACGCCTTCCCGCAGCTCGTCTCACTCACCGAACTGCAAACATGGATCAGGAAGAGACCGAAACTGGGCGAATGGCACCGCGAGTGTCGCCAAGCTCTACAACAGCTCTGCCGTCCGGGATCAAACTTGTGCAACTTCCAAACGACCAATGCGTTCTATAGAGGACTAGTGGAGGGGAGGTCTGACGACACTCTCGGGGCAAACCTGGGTGTCGACGAGAAATTCTTAACCCGCCTTTTCAAGACAACGTTCGGGCCGGGGCCTATGGATAATTTCCAGAGATCCCTGGCTTCGCAATGCTATCGAGACGCACTACCAGTTCGAGAGAAGATCTACAGACACGGTTCGAAAACCACCGGACCGACCTGCCCGAGATGTGGTCAGAGCGACGAAACCGTTCTGCACGCACTCGTGCAGTGTCCAGATATTTCAGAGCTGTGGACCTTCGTCGAACGGCTGTTGTCGCGTGTGGGACGAGCCCACTTATCAGCCGAGTCTATCGTGAATATTGTTCCGCCACCTTCCTTTAAACGGGAAGGAAAAACGGTTTTTGTAACACTGATAGCTATGGCAAAAGAATGCGTGTGGTGGACGCGTTTGAAAGGTCTACAAACAAACACTTTCCTCTCTGGTCAATCCCTCGTCAACTTTTTCAAGTACCACTTGAAAAGGAGGATGAGGATAGAGAGGAAGGTGTTGTCGAATGAAAGTTTCAATAAAAGATGGGTAAATGTGGCAAGAATGGTAAGAATGAAAGACGACACCATTTTAAGCATAGACTTGTAACAAAAAGAGACAAAAAGAGAGAAGGTACTTACTTTCATGTACCTTTAAAAAAAAAAGCCTGAGGTGACCGTGGTCTTTTCCGTAGGCTTCTCTCTCCACGGATAAACCTAATCTGTTCCCCGTTTTTTACATCGACTGTGATACACGATCCCTATTGATCGCCCCCCCCCCCCACGTTTTTTTTTTTCTTCCCGCGATCCCTTTTGATCCAAATCATCACCCCCCCAAAAGCTCTACTTTGTAATTTGTCCATTTTCTGTATTTAGCCCTGTGTGGCTATAATAAAAAGATATCTATCTATCTATCTATCTATCTATCTATCTATATTATGAATGTAAATATATATGCGTGTGTGTGTGTGTGTGTGTGTATGTGTGTGTGTGTGTATGTGTGTGTGTATAAAATATAATTGCATTCTATGATGAAACGTACTTCCACAACCGTAGAAGCGATCACAAAATTTCACAACCGTAGAAGCGATCTCGGTCCTTCTGATCCTGTGATGTAGTTATATAAATGTGTGTGCATACATGTGTGCTTGTGCGTGTGCTTGTGCGTGTGCTTGTGCGCGCGCGTATGTGTGTATACAATTGCATATACATTTGGAATAGGCTTTCGTTAAGCCATATAATATACTTACCACGAGACTATTTCTGTTTAATCACTTTTATCAAGTGTTTCCTTCTTTATTCTTTTTTTTTTTCTCATGTGAGTTGCCAGCAGTTTGTTTGAAACGCTATGTCGTTAGGGT
>NC_142943.1:35157677-35170177 GCF_046866305.1 Octopus bimaculoides | reverse complement strand
CTTGCTATTTAGTAGCATCATGAATGGTACCACATGTACCAACCGTATAGTTGCGGACGTCTCCATTACTACGACGACGAGGACGACGACGACGACGACCACCACCACCACCACCACCACCACCAAACAACCACCACCAATCATTGCAACCCCACCACCATCACCACAACCACCACAACTACTCTCATCACTACCCCCACTACCACCAACTCCAACTGCACCACTACCACCAACAACAACGCTACGACCACCAATACCAACACCACCAACACCACCAACACCACCAACAGCAACACCAACACTGCCACTACACCGCCACCGCCGCCGCCGCCGCCAAAAGAAACAACGACAACAACACCAGTAAACAAACCACCAGAATCATCTCAGCTAACAAGTATAAGAAGTAGATGGGTGATTTCGTTATTATTTGTGAGTTGTTACCACGTGAACTGCTGCTGATGTTGCTACAACTACTACTACTACTACTACTACTACTACTACTACTACTACTACTACTACTACTACTACTACTGCTGCTGCTGCTGTTACTGTTGTAGTTACTGTTGTTGTTGTTGCTGCTGCTGCTGCTGGTTACTTTGTGATTTAACACCGTCAATTTCCGTATAACTTCACCGGATTCTGCTGTCCCGGATGTAACAATGGCGGATGCTAGCGAAATAAATTTTTAACTTTGCTGTATTAAGTAATCTTGGCTGGAAGCCTTGTCTAGGCATATTTATTTTTCTATTATTTCTTTTTCTTATTTTTCTCAAGATAAATTAATTTTTTTACCTTTCCATTTTGCTTCTTCATTTCGCCTTGTCGGTATATTTTGCAATGTTATATCGTTGATTTTGTTATATTTGTAGAAGTCTTTATTGTTGTTGTTGTTATTATTGATGTTGCTGTTGTAATCATCATCATCGTCACTATTCTGTTGCATTTTGTCTTTTGATGTAGCCCTCAATGCCTTCAGTCCTCGTGGCTAATAAGAGAATTCATCATCATTGTTATTATTATACGTATATATATATATACGACGAGCTTCTTTCAGTTTCCGTCTACCAAATCCACTCACAAGGCTTTGGGCAGCCCGAAGCTATAGTAGAAGACACTTTCCCAAGGTGCCACGCAGTGGGACTGAATCTGGAACCATTTGGTTGGGAAGCGAGCTTCTTACTACACAGCCACGCCTGCGCCTATATATATATATATATATATATATATATATATATATATATATATATATATATATATATATATATATATATATATATATGTATGTATGTATGTATATATGTATGTATGTATGTATCCATATATATGTGTGAGTGTGTTTAGAAAGGAAGAAAGAGGGAGAACGAGAGAGAGAGAGAGAGAAGAAGAAGAACGGCGCAATGTGACAACGAAACGCCGACCAATAATTCGCTTGTCGAGTAAATTTTCGACTCGACCTACTATATTCTTTAACATCAATTTTTGTCTTTTTTCTTTTATAAAGCCTATTTCGAAATATAGGTGATAATAAATCTGATTGTATTAAGTTCTCCTTCCCCCGTTTTACTAGCTCTATTGACCCACCACCATCTCATGTACAGACAAAAAAAAATCTGTGACCCATGTCTCACGTATGTTTGTGATTTTCACTTACTTCTACTTAAACAGCCGCCATTTTTATACTCACGGCCATAACGCCTTTACAATTTTGTTTTTTTGTTTTTCATTTTTTTTTCACGGGCTTCTAGCCAATAATATTGTATAAGAATGTTGTACATTGTAATAACAAGAAAGAAAATAGGAATAAATAAAAGGAATCTCGTAAAATATATGGGAAAATTACAGCTATAAATTATGGACATTATTTTAGCTATTCTATATATTTTCTCTCTCTCTCTCTCTCTCTCTCTCTCTCTCTCTCTCTCTCTCTCTCACTCTCGCTCACTCTCGCTCTCTCTCTATATATATTTATGTGTGTGTGTGTGTGTGTGTGTGTGTGTGTGTGTGTGTGTGTGCGTGCGTGCGTGTATAAATATTTTTCCCCTCCTTTAGTTTAAATATTACATTATATATGACCTGACAGCATATAGTTCGCCTATAAAACCGTTTATGATATTTCAATTAATAGTAACTTAGTATGAGCTTGTTTGGTTGAAAACGCTTGACACCTTTCACTTACAATATATATTTATTTACTTATTTTGTTTATTTTTCTATCGATCTAATAAATGAGCATGCCACTACGCGATCGCTCGATTTGCTAGAAAATGTAGCTAACTGGCAAATGCGTTACAATTTTGGACACAATGAATATTCGGTATTTGTTACAGATTTCTACTTCTTGTTTTTATATTCCGCTGAACTTAACTTTGCCTTTAGCCCTTTCGTTGTTGTTATATAAAGTATTAGTGCCGGGTGGTGGGTTAACTGAATTGTTAAAGCCTTCTGTGGTACTGAGAGGCAGATTTCATCTGTTAGTCCAATTAACACCAATAGTTATTCCTTGGGTAACCCTTGCGGAATATTCATCTGCAAAGCGCAATCGAACTAACTCCAAGTTTTGAGGACTACTCTCTTCTTTCATGGCATAAATTCCAGGCCTCACAAAATAAGGGGTTATGAGCAAAAACCTTCATATGCAGTGCAAGTAATTCCTCTCGAACCACACATTATAAACACGTATCGATTAATATAGTCTGGTTAATAGTAAGCACAAGATAGCCACGGTTGGAGTGTCCTCGATTGTTGACTGCTCGACTAGGTCTGGCCTGGAGCTTTTTTCTATAATCTAGAGTGGATGGGATTGGAATAACTAAAATTTTCAGTGAATTACTCCACTAAGATTAACAATATTTAAAGAAAGGTTGGAATGTGTAACGGCGATTACACCCAATTTAAACGCAACCAGTTGAAAGTGACAGAAAATAAGACCGATAGAATAAAGAACAGATTTGAAATAACTACTCTAGTTAAAACGATCATCTACAGCCATTAAAATAATGTTCCAGCATGGCCAATGGGTAAAAGATTTAAAGAATTGAATTTCCATGAATTGCACTGGTACTCGTTTATTCTTTTATTCTTTTACCTGTTTCAGTGATTAGGCTGCGGCCATGCTGCAGCACCGCCTTAAAGGGTTTTAGTCGAAGAAATAAATCTCAGGGCTTATTCTTTGTAAGCCTAGTATTTATTCTACCGTCACTTTTGCCGAGTCGTTAAGTTACGGGGATGTAAACACACAAACGCATACAGAGATACACACACACACGCACACAGCCGCAAACGCACACGCACACGCACACACACACACACACACACACACACACACACACACACACACACACACACACACACAGCTGTGACAAAGGCACATACGAGAGTGATGATGTGAAACGCTCCAGACTGATGAAATTAGATGGACCACGGTGGTACTACAGCATTACCGCTGCAGCATGGTACATATATATATATATATATATATATATATATATATATATATATATATATATATGCATTATATATTATGTATGTATGTATGTATGTGTATATATATATATATATATATATATATATATATATGCATCATATAGTATGTATGTATCTATGCAGGGAATGGCATTGGACATTTTGGGGATCTTTGGTTTGTGCTAGAGATCACGGCGCTAATACATCGCTGAGCCTGCGACTTATATTGGCACCAGACATCTTGCTCCGGCTTGTCCCTGGATAATGTCAATAAAGTGGAGGGGGTCTATGAGGTGTTGTGCAAGCCATATTGAACCTAAACTCTGCACAGGCATTGACGACCTCTGCTCGATATGTGCGTTTTTTTCCCCTATATATATTTATCTTATTTTCAGTATATATTTATCTTATTTTTAGTTGTCCTAGAGCGCACAATGTTCCTTAAGGTCGGCAATGGTCTTCCTCGTTCACGAGTGGACGGCCATCATCATGTATGTATGTATGTATCTTCACGACGCAATATCAGACAACCAGTGACGAGAAAAGAGTTAATTCGAATAAGAATCTGAAATTCTTATTTTTTGAAGCTGGCCCACCCTCATGACAGTTTCTTCAACATTTTTAAAGTGTATTATTCTCGAGTAAGCTGTTTGGTGGCCTAATAAAACAGAAGCAAGATGCAGAGACAGACATTTATTAAATTGGGCACCATAGGTTGCGAGATGTACGGATAAGGCGACGGAAAGAAAGAGAAATTAGAAAGAAAAAGAAAAAAGGAACGATACAAAGAAAGAAACAAACAAAGACATTTATAATTGCTCAAATAAGATAGCTTAGAATTAATTATCTAAACAGGATAAAGAAAAGAAAAATAGCCCGGACAAGGAATTGCAGTGTTGAAATAATGAAAATGGCGACCGAACGTGGCAAACAGAGGAAAACTAAAAAATTATATAAGAAAATAAGAAAACTGAAAAAAAAAAAAAAACAGACAAAATAATAAAGGGTTAGATTCATAGATAGATAGACAGACAGACAGACAGACAGACAGATAGATAGATCGATAGATAGATAGATAGATAGAGAGAGAGAGAGAGAGAGAGAAAAGTGATAGATAAATAAAAGGAGAGTAAGAAAGAGAGACATAAAAAATAAAGATAAACTGTGACAAAGAGAGAGAGAGAGAGAGAGAGAGAGAGAGAGAGAGAGAGAGAGAGAGAGAGAGAGAGAAAGAGATAGAAAGAGAAAGAAGTAGTTTGAGAGGAAGGAGACATAGTAAGATCAACGAATCGTGTGATTGGGTGAAATAATGAAGTCCAAAATAACAGGGATACAACAGTGACGGCGACGACAACGACGATGACAATGGTGATGAAGATGATGACGATGATGATGATGATGATGATGATGATGATGATGATGATGATGACGATTAAGACCATGTTGATTATGATGATGATGACGATGATGATGACAGTAATAGTTGTTCTATTAGTAGTTGCTACTTAGTTCCACATCAGCAATGATTTAGGAAATACGTGATGTGAAAGGCGTTCTAGCCGTGGCCATCTTGGATTTTTGATACACAAAGGAAACCAGACTCGTAGCATTCAAGACACGAGTTCTAAGAACGTAGAGTGATTTCATTCAGAGAAGATTTGGCTGCTATTTCTGACAGCTTCAGTCACTACGTAGAGGCCAAGTGTTTGACCCGTTGTTGCTGTAGTTGCTGTTGATGTCATCATTTGTTTTTGACTTTGTTGGCGGTGTTGCTTCCCGGTAGTGGGAAATGACGACGACGGTGTTGATGAAGACGAAGATGATGATGGTGGTGGTGGTGATGATGGTGGTAGGGGGCCCTAGTTGTGGTGGTAGTGGTTGTGGTGGTGGTTGTGGTGGTGGTAGTGGTGGTGGTGGTTGGTGTGGTAGTTGGTGGTTGGTGGGGCTGGTGAATAGTTGTAATGATGATGATGATGATGATGATGATGATGATGGTAATGGTGGTGGTAGTGGTGGTGCTGGTGTTAGTGGTGGTTGTGGTTGCTGGTGGAGCTGAGTGGTAGCCATGATGGTGGTGATGATGATGATGATGTTTATGATGATGTTGGAGGTGGTGACGATTACTATGATGACGATGAAGATCAAGATGATGGTGATAGTGATGGTGATGATGATGATGATGATGATGATGACGATGATGTTGGTGATGATGATGAGATTGCTGCTGCTGCTGTTGATGATGATGATGATGATGACGACGACGATGGTGGTGGTGATGCTGATGACGATTGAAGGAAGAAGAGGAAAGAAGAATTTAGGAAAGCGAAAGAAACAAGCGTCCAAAGCAGGAAGATTTATACTGGTGTAGTGAACCGGAAGTGAAGTTGGGGGGTCTCGTATTTCTCTAAAGATGGCAGTGAAATTGAATGGTGGGGAAAATAAGACAAACGGCAGCAGCAGCAGCAGCACAACCACCACCACAACTACGACTACCACCCCTACCACAACCATCACCACCACCACTACTACTACTACTACTACTACTACTACTACTACTACTACTACTACTACTACTACCATCCTCACCACCACCATTACTATCCTAACTATCACCATCACCACAAATAATACCAACAGCATGCTTGCTTGAGCTATTAGAAACTGCAGCTAAATGCCTTTTGAAATCATAAGCCTAGGCTTTGGCTAATATGACTCTAAATGCATTTTGGATGAAAAATAAAAGACAGTGTGGTCACACCTGGAACGTCTGTGATCTTAGATTTGCTCAGTGTGATCTAACCTGGTTTTAAACAAGAACGAAACAATTGCTGCAATTGTAACAATGGCCAAAGTTAGAAAATGCAGTTTTGAAACGCCTTGAAAAATTTAAAAAAAAACAAAAAAAAAAAAACAAGCAAGCAAGCCAATGAGTCTGCTTGAATGCGGTCAGTTAATGTTCTGGTAGAGATAGCAGCTAGATCTACCTCGAATTAAACCCTGCACTGAGGGTTTTTCTGTTTCCTTTGTGTTTTTCTGCCCCCCCCCCCCACCAACATAGTAATAATAACATTCAAACGATTTAGTTGTAGGTAGACAATGGTCAAAATATGGTAAGGCTTTCTGAGCACTGATATGCGACGAAACGAATCACTGCAACGATATAACAGCGCACAATAACAGCAACAACAACAACAACAGCAGCAGCAACAACAACAACAACAACAACAACAACAACAACAACAACAACAACAACAACAACAACAATAATGATGATAATAACTACGACAACAACAAATTAACAGCAACAAGCAATAACCACAACACCAACAACAGCAATATCACAGCAAATACCAATTACAGAAAAAAAAAACAGAATAGCAATATTAAAGAAAAACAACAATAACAACAAACTCAACACCTACAACATGAACAACCTCAATAACAACAACAACAACAACAACCACAACAACAACAACAACAAGCACAACAACAACAACAACAACGGTGACTTCAAAAATAAGAAAAGAAACATTCTCACAAAAAAAAAAGCCAATCTCAGTTAAAACTCAAAAAGAAACCACCACCAACAACAACAACAACAATAATCTCTTGAAAACCTCAAAAACGTTAACAACAACATTAGCGACAACAACAGCAAGAAAACAACAACAAAATGGCTGCTGTCGAGCGTCGCATGAAATTTAGATTGTACTATCAGTTCAGTCATAAATTTTACAAACCGATGTCTCTACTATTTGGATAGTTTCTTCTTATTTTCTTTTGAGTTCCTCTCTCCTTTCTACCTCAGCCTTTTCTCCATCTCTCTTACTACCTCTCCTAATCCTTACTCTCTCTTTTCCTTTCTCTCTCTCTCTCTCTCTCTCTCTCTCTCTTTCTCTCTCTCTCTCTCTCTCTCTCTCTCTGTACTTCGCCATCTTTATTTAAATGGCTGTGTTGTGGGTTGCTTTGCTGTGCACCGTTATTGATGGAAGGAAGTTAGCGGTTGTGAAACTGTTGTTTTTATTGTTGTTATTGTTGCTAGTGGAGGTAGTGGTGGTGGTGGTTGTGGTATTCTTGATGGTGTTGGTGGTAGTGGTGGTGGAGTGTTGTGGTGAAGGTTGAAGTGATGGTAGTGGCTGTAATATAGTTGTTTTCGTTCGTACTGGCGATCGTTCAGTTGTTGATGTTTCTGAAGTTGTTGTTGTTGTTGGTACTGCTGTTATTGCTGCTGATAGTAGAAGAGACAAATATTGTAGTAGCGGTTGTAGTGTTTAATGGTGTCGTTGTCGTTGTTGTTGCTGTTGGTGGTGGCGGTGGTAGGGATAATGGTTGTAACATAGCTGTTGTTATTGTTCTTCCTGCTTATGGTGGTGATGACAGTGGTAATGCTGTTTGTGAGAGTGTCGTGTGTTAGTTGTTCGTGGTGGTGGTGGATGGTGGTGGTGCTGGTGGCGGTGGTGACGGTTGCAATGATGGTTGTTAGGCTGTTGTAGTTGTAGTTGCTGCTGCTGCTGATGGTGGTGGTGGTAGTGGTGATGAATGTGGTGGTCGTTGTGATGTTGTTGTTGATGCTGTTGCTGCTGGTTGCGTTGTTGTTGCTGGTTGTGGTAGTGGTTGTGGTGGTGGTGGTGGTGGTGGTGGTGGTGCTAGCTATTGTCGCGTTATTATTTTTTTGTTGTTGTTGCAATTCGCGGCGATGGTATTAGTTATATTCGTGCTCGGGCTCATGCTGGCGTTGGGAGTAGTAGTAGTAGTAGTAGTAGTAGTAGTAGTAGTAGTAGTAGTAGTAGTAGTGGTGGTGGTGGTGGTGGTGGTAGTGGTGGTGGTGGTGGTGTTAATAATAGTAGTGTTGGTGGTGGTAGTAGTAGCAATGGTGGTTGTGGTGGTAACTGTAGTGGTGGTGGTGGTAGTAATAGTGGCAGCAGCAACAGTAGCAGCAGCAACAGCAACGGCAGCAGCAACAGCAGCAGCAGTAGCAGCAGCAGCAGCAGCAGCAGTAGTAGTAGTAGTAGTAGTAGTAGTAGTAGTAGTAGTAGTAGTAGTAGTGGTAGTAGTAGCGGAACGCATGTTTGAGGTGTTGGCAGTGGTGATTGTAATGGCGATGGTGGTGTCTTAAGATTTACTACGCAACTAATTGAAGGACTCGTCATATACAATGCTATCGTTAGAACATTGAGAGAACGAGAAGGTAAAAGTGGTTATGCATGAATGCGCATGCCCGTGTACGTGTGTGTGAGTGCATATCTAAGTGTGTGTATGTGTGAGTGTGCATGTGTGAGTGTCTGTGTGCGAGCGTAAGAGAGTGTGTTAACGACGTAGAGTTAGAGACTAAGATTGATATATACTTTAAGATACATGTATATATATATATACTATGAACGTATATATGTCTGTGTGTATGTATGTACGTATGCATGTGTGTGTATGAGTGTATGTATGTATGCATGTATGTGTGTATATATGTGCGTATGTATGTATGTATGTATGTATGTACGTATGTATGTATATAAATAAGTGTATGTATATACACTTACGAGTGCCTACACACGCATACACGCACATGTACGCACACACGTGTTTCTGTGCGCATGTTTGTTTATAAATTGTAGAAGGAATACATAACAATAAAAGAATCTTGGTTTTATATATTGCTCTTTTGTTTTAGATTTCAATTTTGGTACTTCCTTCTTTTATTTTAGTTTTTGTTCGTTAAAGACGGAACAGTTTGTTCGATTGGCAGCAGCAAATCAATATTGTGTTTTGATGAAAAACAAAGAAGGATGCAGGAAAAAATAAATTGACATGGCGACCGACAATATTTAGATGACCATCGATAATGGCTGACCTTTTATTCGCTAAATCGATTGAGAAGAGAGAGATACGGGAACAGAACAGAGGTGGCGGTTATACCACTTGGATTGTCTAAACAATTTTGATATATTCGAAAATAGGTTTAAGCATGTACATACATATATATATATATATATATATATATATATATATATATATATATATATATATATATATATATATATATATATATATATTTGTGTGCGTGTGTGTGTGTGTGTGAGTATGTGTGTGTATATCTATATCTGTTTCGATATCTCTATACGAGATGTAATCAATAAGTATCCGGATACCTCTGAGCAGGTATCGTCAAGCTTTTGACAAAATTTGATGCATCTTCTCTGCTCAACTTTCTCTGCCGTGGTCAATGCGACGATCACACGCTACACGCGCTCCTTCCGAGTACTGCTGTACACAACAGAAGTAAGCTAGATCGTTAAAATTCTATGTCCAAATACAACAGCGGCTGCGGTCAATTTGTGCCGAGCAGCTTTACTCTGTATACTTTAGTTCCGTTACTATGACAACAATCCGGATACCTATTGATTAGACCACGTATATATATATATATATATATATATATATATATATATATATATATATACGTAAGTGTTTATGTCTCTCTCTACATATATATGTATGTATATGTATATATAAATATGTAATTATACATATATAAATATATATATTAGGAAAATAAAAATAAGAAATAAGTGGAAATTCTACCGGTGAGTGTGTTAAATTATAAGGCACTTTGTATTTCAACAGCAAATGTACTGTGCTCTCTACTCCAGGCCATGGTGTTACAATCTGAAACAAGACAAAAAATGGCGTTAAATGAATTTCATAGAAAAGTGTTTGTTTTCTTTTATTAACGTTTGAAATTGGAGCTTTCTTTCTGCCGCACCCTGTATACGTACATAGTTATACGCTGCCTTGAAGAAATTTGCCACAGTTCTTCTTTTATGGCTTATCGTTTGCCGAACTGCCAGGTTACGGAGACGTAAACATAACAACACCAGTAGTCAAAGACACACACACCAACACACATACACACAAACAGACACAGACACGCGCGCGCGCATACACACACAGATTCCAGTTTCCGTCCACCAAGTCCTCTCACATGGAATTAATTGGTCGGCTCGAGGCTGTAGAAGACACATGCCCAAAGCACCACGCAGTTGAACTGAACACAGAACGATGCGGTTGAGTAGCAAGCTTCTTACCTCAAAGTTACGCCTGCACCTATGTGAATCCAGCAAAACAAAATTATAACATTAAAAAGGTATGATGTTCAATCGTACTGCAGAATACATTTTTTACCGATTTTGAACCAAAACTCTCTTATAAGGTGTTAACACTTTAACTCTGTACACAATATAGAGATAATGTGATCCTTCAATATTGTGGACAGATAATGAAGGACCTACCAGACTAGTTTCATGAATAATTGAAAAGTTTAACTATCCACGGAGTCACTACTTGCAGCCTCATTATGAAGGAAGGTTTATGTATATTGGTTAGACTAATTTGAATATATATCATTCTTAGAAATTTGTTCGTTGAATAAATTGCTAGAGCCTTAGGAGTGTTTTGTTTCTATGCTTTATTTTATTCTAGAATGTTTCTATAAATTTTTGCCTAGCAAATATATGTAGATAGTTGTAAACGTCTTGTCTTTATAATCATTACAATCGTGGACTAAAGAGACATTGATTTTGCCGTGTTAAGATTTTGTCAACGACTGAAAACCGTCTTTAACTGCTAACAATTACTAAGGCCATAAATAAAATGAATGGACCAATTTGCATATATGACGCATTCTTGGCCTATGTATGTATATATATATACGTATGTATGTATGTATGTATGTATGTATGTATGTATGTATGTATGTATGTATGTATGTGTATGTATATATACATATGTGTATGTACATATACGTAAATAATATATATATGTATATATATAGGTGTGTGTGTATATGTATGTCTGTATGTGGATATGTGGATATTTGTATATTTTTATATATATACTTATGTATGTATATGCATATGTCTATTTTTCACAAGAAAGAAAATTGTATACGTGTTCCTTACAGCATAAATGTACAAGTGTTTATTGCAAAATACAAGATAAAAAGAACTTAGCATCAAAGCTTCAAATCTTTCATTAATGCAACTAGGTGAGAGAAATAGAGAAAGAGAAAGAGTGAGGCAGGCAGACAGTCACACAGACAAAGATTGAGAGACCGTCTCTACATTACAGGCAATGATCTTAACACACTTGTTACAAACACAACACTGGGTGAAGGATGGTCGGGTGACTGAACGTCTGCAGATTCCATTGATCGTCCGTGGATTTAGCAAATTTTCTCCTCGCAAAATAATGAATTTATACCAAAGAACAAATACCGAGAAAAAGCAATACATTTTAATAAACTGAAATAGAAGATTTTGACTCTTGCCTTGGCTTTCGAGACAATAAGGCAGCTAATTCTCAAGGAGTTAATTTTGTTCTGTGAGAAGAGGACGAAAGAGGTGTCGGAGAGTAATTAAGCTAAGTAGAAGGAATTGTTGAAGCACTGCTGCAAGAATGGAAGGAGTGCTACGTGTTTGTCTGTGCAGGTTGGTTATTGAGTGTCTGCAGGTCGTACCCTTGGTAAAGCGTATACAATCCTAAGCAATATAACTGTGGCTCTCAATCATTTTTTGCCTTTGGACTCCTTTGATATCTGTTTTGCTTAGGGAGAATAAACCCTCATAGCCAGTTTATTGCACATAAATTTTAGCAACAAAATCTTATATATGTCGCCAAACAGGCCCCGGTTGACAACAATTTCAGTGCAGGAAGGCACAGAAGAAGAACGGAAACGAACAACGAAGAGGCTGTTGAGAAGACATTGTGAGTTCGTTGTATGGAAAAGACCTGATCAATAACGTCAGTAATATTCCTGTTTGACTCAGGCTTAAATTTGGTCAAATTATGTCAGATGGCTAGAATAAGGGTGTACGTTTTAAGAACCATAGCTCTCATTTATTACAGGATACAGCACTGATGACGTGTCCATGTATTGCATCTGAAGATGTAGGACGAACTCACTAAAATATTTCGTTCTTGACTTTAGACACGCAAATATTTCCATAGCACTTTTTACATTTATCTCCTTGCATAATAGCATATTC
>NC_142943.1:35147677-35152677 GCF_046866305.1 Octopus bimaculoides | reverse complement strand
CGAATGTATATTTTTTTTATATGTACATACATAAATACATACATACATACATACATAATTTTTCTGCCTTGTAAATGTAATTTACCCATTATTTTTGCTATTCTAACGACAATAATGCGTACGAAAAATATCACACACACACACACACACACACACATACGCACGCACGCACGCACACACACACACAGAGGCACTCTCACACACATAGATGCATACATTCATACATACATATATATATATATATATATATATACACACAAGTATATATATACGCACACACTCACACAAGCGCATACAAACATAGATATATACATATATACATACACACACACACACACTCACGCGCGCACACGCACATACACAAACATGCATGTATGTATATGTGTATAAAACACCTGTATGGTAGAGCGGAAACTATAAATCGGGATTTAGGAAAGATTTAAACTGTAAAAGTGTCATCTACGTTAGTTAGAACATCCATGATACATGATGTAGGGATTAAGTGTTCACGTATATATGTGTACGTGTGAATCTGTGAGAGGGTGCATGCTTGCGTATAAGTATGTGTATGGTAGTGTTGTAGCTCATTAGGTTTGTGTTGCTTAGCTCCGGGTCAACTCTCACCGAGCAGTCCTGTGATCAAAGGCGTTTAAGCCGTGACCATTCAGTTGAATTTTGGATAAGAGAAGGTGACAGGGTGTATTTAGTTGTACGTTATATAAAACATTCATACTATGACTCCCTTTTCTTGTAAGACAGTAGATTGGGGTGGGAAGAACAAGTGGATGTTATTTCTAGCAGGAACTGCGACCATGTAGAAGCTCTCTCGCATCTCATAATATATATGTATGTATCTATGTACCAACACACGCGTATATGTGTGTATGTGCATATATACATATACATACATATATATATATATATATATATATATATATATATATATATATATGTATATACACACACGTATATATATATACACACACATATATATATATATATATATATACATATATATATATATATATATATATATATATATATATATATATATATATATATATATATATACATACATACATACATATATATATATATATATATATATATATATATATATATATATATATATATATATATATATATATATATATATATATATATATATATGTATGTATGTATGTATGTATGTATACATATGTGTGTATATACATACATACATACATGTCAGTCAGATATAAACCTACAGAAGCATAGAATATATAAGAAAAAGAGAAACTTAGAAAAATACACAATTGAGAGAATCCTTATACATAAATACTACCGGAGGAAAAGAAAACACGGGAGAGATAAACGGGGGAATGAGAGAGAGAGAGAGAGAGAGAGAGAGAGAGAGAGAGAGAGAGAGAGAGAGAGAGAGAGAGAGACGCGATGAGAGAGTAAGGAACAGAAAGGAAGAAGATAACAGAGAGTGAAATCAGGAGAGGAATGGTGAAATAATAAAAACAACAACAAAAAAAATAGATACGAATGGTAATATAATGTGAGATAGAAGACCTGGGAAAAGAACAATTATAAAAGGTGATTATAATGGCTGATTTGGTAGAAATACAAAAGAAAAAACGTGGTGAGTGAGGAGTGACAGTGAGAGTGGAGAGCAGACAGAGGAGAGCAGACGGAGGGAGAGATATGGACGAGAAGAGAGTATAAAGCAATGAGTAAGAGTGAGAGAGAGAGTGGTTGATTCGAGTGATTAAGCAGAAGTTGAACACATTGACGTTAGATTCAGTAATAGGGTCGGATTAAGTAGATTTATGATGTGTCTTTTGTCAAGTGGGTTATTTATGATAATCTTTAGCGGCATTATTTACATGGACATTATCAGAGAAGTGGGGGGGAAAAAGGGCTGCATAATATATATATCATACACAGACATATACACATACACGTACCCTATCTACACACACACATACATGCACATATGTATGTATATGTCTGTGTATAACAATCCCCTCATAAATAAATCTATGCATGCAGGTAGGTATAACATGTAGGTATACATACGTACATGCATGCATACATACGTATATATACATATATATGTATATACATACGCATGTATATATGTGCATATGTATATATGTATATATATATATGTATATATATATATATATATATATATATATATATATATATATATATATATATATATATATATATATATATGTACGTATGTATGTATTTACAGCTTCCACAAGACATTCTGTTCCTCATTTCTCCACCAAAGATCACAATGCAACCTCGGCATCTTCTATCATTGGACCTTGAATTATGCATTGGTCCTTAAATTTATTTGGCCGAGTGGTGAAGAAATTCTCTGAGCAAGTAGAAAATCCGGCGATCAATATTAGTTCAGAGTATCTTGAATAAGTCCACTCCAGCATTGTGATTCAAGCTGTGTAGAGGGGAAACAGAAGAAGTCATTTAAATAGATTTCACCAACGTTTCAAAGGTACAGTCGTGTCAAACGATGTGTTACTGTAAAGTGATCTACGAATTACGCTATGAGCACACGTGTTCGCGGAATACTCAACCAGTTACCTGTTAATTCAATAAGTGTTGTAGTTCACTTGATAGAACAATTAATAACTCATTGTCGAAAGTGATTGACAACAATTTTCTAAAACAATGTAATAAATCTATCTATCTATCTATCTATCTATCTATCTATCTATCTATCTATCTATCTAACTATCTATCTATCTATCTATCTATATATATATATATATAACAAATGATAGAGGCTGAAAATGGAATACACAGAAAACACTATTACTCACAACGATCGTTTCGACACATTCTGCATCGAGACTTCGCAGGTGGGAAACTGTACAACTAGTTATATAGTTCCCCGTGTATACCATTTACCGTCTCTATCCTTTGTTTTATACACTGATGAATTCCTGATGTACATCCAGCGACAATATGTACTTACCGTGAATGACGTCAAGTAGCCATAGGCAGTGAACGTACTTTATCGGCGTGCTACTAAGAGACGTACACAACACTTAATATTAACAGATATATATATATATATATATATATATATATATATATATATATATATATATATATATATATATATGTATGTATGTATGTAAGTATGCATGTATGTATGTATGTATGTATGTATGTATGTATATATATATATATATATATATATATATATATATATATATATATATATATGTATGTATGTATGTATATATATATATATATATATATATATATATATATATATATATATATATATATATAGGCAAATCGAAAATAAAAGTAAAAGCAAAAACAACAATCAAAAGGACGTATACAGTGAATGTATTAGGTTGACGTTCAGTTAAAGACAAGAAAAAGAGGGCGAGGTTGACGTTTCGAACATGGCTCTTCATCAGAAAGAGGAAAGGGAAAAACGTCCACAGAGAGGGGAAAATAGTCTAAGAAAAGCAAGTGTGTGGTTACATAACGGAAGTGACCGGAAATGGAGAGATAGAGAAAGTGGTTTTTCAAGTCACCAGAGTGCGAACATGGCGAATGCGTGTATATTTGTGTGTGTGTGTGTATGTGTGTGTGTGTGTGTGTGTGTGTGTGTGTGTGTGTGTGTGTAAGTACGTATATCTATATGATTAAGAGAAAGAAAGTGAGAGAGAGATGTTGGTGTTAATTGCGAATATATAAAGAATTAAGGGAGGATGAGAGAGGTGGGGATGAACTAAAAGAATGAGGGTTGATGAGTGTCGATGTATGTTTTATGAGTAGGCGTGTTCGTGATTGTGCGTAGGTGTGCGCGCGCGAAATATGTGTATAGTTATATGCATGTGTGTTGTGTGTATTTTGCGCGCGCGTATGTGTGTGTGTGTGTGTGTGTGTGTGTGTGTGTGTGTGTGAGTGTGTGTGTGTGTAGGAGATTAGGAACTTCAACCGGAAATGAAATGTTTGATAGTCGTTTCAGTAATGAGGTCGGTTGGATTAAACAGATTTATGATCTGTCTTTTGTGACGTACCTCATTTCAGATAATCTCTAGTGTTATCAGAAAAACGAGGGGGAAAAAAGAAAGAGAGAAAGAGAGGGAGAGAGATGGTTGGATAGAACAAAAGATAGTGAGAGAGATTATAAAATTAGTGGAAGCGAAACGAAGAATGAAAGTGAGATAAATAGACTGAGTGACTGGGAGAGATGGTTAGAGAGACAAAGAGAGACAGAGAGGCAGTATTACGGAGTGACATGAGAAAGAGAAAGAGAGAGAGGGTTGAAGAGAAGGAAAGATAGAGAGAGAGAGATTATAAAATTAGTTGAAGGGAGAGAAAGAGTGAAAATGTGATAGAGAGGGCGAATGATTATAAGAGATCGTCAGACAGAAAAAGAGAGAGACAGCAACAGTGCCGTGGAGTGAAATACAAAGAGAAAAAGTAAGCGAAAAGCAGAAAACAAGGAAAAATAACATTGCGATAACGAGAGTGAAGAGTAGAGATTCATTCATTTGTTATCGTTTAGTTTTTTCAGTCATCGAACAGCGGCCATTTTGGGACACTGCATTGAAAGGGTTTAATTTTTTGAAGTCTGGTATTATTTATTCTATCGGTTCGTATAAAGAAACGGTTCTCAAGTGGTGGTGTGGGAGACAAAATGAAGACACGCACACACGCACACATATATATGAATATATATATACATGCATATTCGTGTGTGTGTGTGTGTGTGTGTGTGTGTGTGTGCGTGTGTGTAGATAACTACTAGAAAATAGAATGAACGACATTTATTCATCGCTCATTCCATTTTCTATTAGGTTTGTGCATCCAGTAACAAGACCATTTCCACTGTATGATGACATCAGATGGCCAATAACTGTGGACGAGCTTTCTTTAGCATTCTGTAAGGATTTTATCGCAATCTTGTTTAATGTGTGAGTGTGTGTGTGTGTGTGTGTGTGTGTGTGTGTGTG
>NC_142943.1:35135177-35142677 GCF_046866305.1 Octopus bimaculoides | reverse complement strand
CGAAAAAACAACAACAGACGAGGACAGGTGGTGTAAATAACAAAAGGATGTATTAGTATGACGCTCGGGAATACGGAAAGTCTTTGACGTTTCGAGCTACGCTCTTCAACAGAAAGAATACGGAGACAAGGAGAAAAACACGGAGAAAAAAAATGGAATAGTGTTCAGTCAACGGTCAATCATATGTATATATATATATATATATATATATATATATATATATATGTATGTATGTATTTATGTATGTATGTATATATATATATATATGTATGTATGTATCTAACTATCTATCTTTCCTTCTACTAAAGGCACAGAGCCTGAAATTTAGGGGAGAGGGATAATCAATTACATGGACTCCAGTGCGTTACTGGTACTTCACTTATCGTCCCCGAAAGGAAGAAAAGCAAAGTTGACCTCAGCGGAATTTCAACTCAGAACGTATCGGTAGACGAAATAGCGCTACGCATTTCACTCGGGCTGCTAACGATTCTGCCAGCTCGCGGCCCTCTAACTTTCTATCTTGCACTACTTCCTGATTCGCTCTCATATAGTTATATACGAATACATTAATAAGGTGATTCAGAAAGCATTGCATTACTCTTCCTTTGATTTACTTATTAATTTATCTTTGCACATACAAGGAAGAGTTAAAAAGTAATGCAAAAGAAAGTTGCCTTACTTTCTGGCTCATCCTCGTTTATACATACATACGTATATATATATATGTATATATATATATATATATATATATGTATATATATATATATATATATATATATATATATATATATATATATATATATATATATATATATATATATATATATATATACATATATATATATATATATATGTATATATGTATATATATATATATGTATATATATATATATATATATATATATATATATATATACATACTAGACCCACATATATACTAACCCCCCCCACACACACACACATATATATATATATATATATGTATGTATGTATGATTGTATATACGTTCATACACACACGTGTGTGCGTGTCTGTGTTAACTAAAGGGAGAGTAAGTATGCAATACATGTTGCATATATCGTTTATTTTAAATGCATATTCTCTCCCCTTCAGTTTCATGCCCAACGCAATACATACATACATACATACAGACAGACAGACAGACACACATACTTAGATACATATATACTTGCAACAAACATGCACACTTACACACTTATGTACATACATACATACATACATACTTGCATACATACATACATACATACATACAACCTTACACACATTTGTAAATACATACATACAAATTTATACATATTGGCATACCTACACGTATACTTACAAACTTACATACAGACAGGAATACATACAACCATACACACTCACACATAAGCACACACATAGTCACATACACACCACATACACATTGACGTATATGTGTCTATATCTGTGAACGAAAAATAAGATAGACGTATAACTTCAAAGCTTTTCCATTCGACCTACCACAATAAAGGAAATTGCTTTCCTCGCCAAATTGATGCCGGACCAGTCATCTGTTTACCCAATTCCTTTCATAACTATTCAGCAATACTTTCATCTTTGACCACCGCCTTCCAGCACACCTTATCACAATATTAGTAATTAGGTACCGCTCTACATATGCTCTTTTTCATTCGTTATTCGTCTGCAGATTTTGTGTTATCATTTCAAAAACTGCTGGAGTCTTGTGTAGTCCAAACTTCTAGGCCATAGAGTAATTAGTAATTTCATCCTCAAAATCCTCAAGGATAGAATATTAAAACGTCGTCAGACGTTTATAAAACTATGATAGAAAAATTTCCAGGAAGTGTGGGGATTAAAAAAAAATCTATTGATAAAAGGCTGTTGGAAGAGCCTTTTAAAAAATGTTCGCCGGCAGAGAAGACCGAAACTTCCGGGCTTCTCAAAAACCAAGATGAGTAACATCCATGTCTCCTTTCGTTGACTAGCATGGCTGTGCTGAGAATAGGGTGTGTGAATGTGTGTGGCATGGGATCGTCCTGGAAGCAAGGCTACATGCTCAATAATCTCAGGTCACTTGATTTGGACGTGGCTGCCAATAGTGAATCAAGGATCTCCGGAAAACACGCTCTAGCATCCATTTTAGAAGACAATACGGTATTCTGTCTTGTGGTCTTTTGGGAGCGGGTGGCGGTGTTGCAGTGCTACTCTGGAAATCCTTAGATCTCCAAGTATGGGCTCTCTTCTTGGACTCGGATAGTAGGTTGGTGGTCCTGGACGTGAACGGAAGTGAAGATGGCGCCTTAAGACTAGTGGCGGTTTATGCCCCAACAGAGGCTGGAGGGCCAAATTTCTTCAGGCGGCTAGAAACATTCTTGGGACCGTCTCACAGTTTAGTACTAGTTGGGGACTGGAATAGTATTTTGGATGCACGGAAGGACTGTGTGGGTTTAGTACATTGTAGCAGTGGGTGTAAAAGCCTCGAAAACCTGCTCAAGACTTTCCAGCTTTCTGACAAGTACCGACTGGATTTCTCTGATGTGCGAGTGTGGATATGAAGTAACCACAGCAGGTCATCCAGATCGTATTTAGATAGAATATTTGTTAGGTCAGAGGATAGTGATAGCATAGGTTGTCCACAGTTTAAATCGGTCGGCTACACGGATCACAAATTTGTGATATGCTCAGTCGATTTAGATAGGACCCGTAGACAGGGGCCAGGTTACTGGAAGTTGAATGCGTCCTTACTGGCTCGCAAAGACTACAGGGGCCGAATTGGCGAACTAGTTAAGCGGAAGTTGATGGGAGCTATCGTCAACAACCGGTGGCAGATCGCTCTGAAGAAAGCGATTACAGTAGAATCGATAGCGTTTAGCAAAGATTTAGCAATAGAAAGAAATGGATTAGAGGGAGAACTAGTTTTTGATTATTGGAGGTTTTCCTTCCAGTAAGGGGCTGTTTTCTAGCAAAGATACAAAGCGCCATCATTGAAAAGTTGAATGTATGTATGTATGAATATATGTATGTATGTATGCATGCATGTACGTATATATGTACGTACGTATGTATGTATGTATGTATGTATGTATGTAAGTATGTATGTATGTTCGCATGTATGTATGTATGTATGTATGTATGTATGTATGTATGTATGTATGTATGTATGTACGCATGTATGTATGTTCGCATGTGGAACTATGTACTGATTTATGTATATGCGTGTGCGTGCGAGCATGCATCAGTGTGTGTATGGATGTGCGAGTGTGTGTGTAATGTCCATGAGTGCACCTGCAATTTGAGGAGAGTGAAGTTGGGAGGAAATAAGAGCACACGGAGGAAGAAGACAAATGGGAAGAAAAGACGTGGGTGACGGAGGATGTGGAGGAGGAGGAGAAGGAGAATGAGGAGGCGGAAGAGGAGACGTTGACTCAAGACAGATATATTTATATAAATGTTTCCTTCAGTTAAACATACTGGGTGGCTTCCATTAATAGGTTTAATGGTTCGTCTAAAGTGTTTTAAGCTTTTGGTAATTGGTGTAAATTCGACAAGACCAGAGGGCCAGGTTAAAGAGCTTGTTCCTCAGGGAGAAATTTTCTGCGGGTGGACGAATAAAGGCGGTTGGCTGTCCGTGGTGCGTTATTGTCTTTTCATGTGTGGCCTGGGGAGAGGTGAGTTGAAACGTTACTGTGTGGGTGGGCAATAAAGAGGTTTGGTTAGAAGGGATATGGTTGCTCTTATGACGACGATGATGACGATGATAATGATGACGACTACGGTTGTGGTGATTGGTTTACCGTGTTATTTGGATAGACGAAACAATTTTGGAGGCGGGGCAATATGTCAAAGGTTATTGCGAATGATTGCGTATGTGCGCGCGTGTGTGTATGATGTGTACGTGTTTGTGCATGTGTATGTGTGTGTGTGTGTGTGTGTGTGTGTGTGTGTGTGTGTGTGTATGCATATATATACACATATGTATAAATATACGTATGCATATGTGTATATACATGTTTTTATATTATTATTTTGTATTTATATTATTCTATGTGTACCACATACATACATACATGCATACATACATACATACATACATACATACATACATACATACATACATACATACATACACACACACATACATACACACATACAATCTTCAGAAATAAGGCTTCTCAAAACCAGAAAGAAGGAAGCTTATTCGAAGACTACAGATCCAAGCCATCACTGGAACTGTAAAAATCTGTAAAACATTCCAGAAGTTTATCATTTAATTATATATGAGCCTGTCTAGACATGCAGCTATATGCATGATAATACATACATAAAACTAAAACGTACAAATCTGCACGAACACATACATACCTACAAAAATGCTCTGTTGCTGATGTTGAAATTCCAATGAAAGAAATTTGGATCTAGGTTAGAAACCAGCACTTTCTCTATTGGCGAGAAATCTTGAAATAAAACTGAATAATGACATACATTATTAAAATTGAATAATGACAGTAATTGAAGTAGATGGTGACAATGCTCCGGAATAATCATTTAAAGATGCTTTTGTAACATCTTGTTATTGTTTTTGTTGAATAAAATTTGTTGTAGGCACCAACTTAATACTTTGTTTTTGATCCTTTGTGGGGGCGATAAAATAAGTTCCAGTTCATTTCTTTGGTCGATGTCATCGATAAACCCTCTCATCGAAAACTTCACACCTTGTGCCTTTGGCAGACAGACATGTTTCATCGTACGTGAAGTTTATACAGATTTGTATCGTCACATCGAGCACATGGCTATTATTATTTTATAGTATGTGCGTTGGTAAGGGAAACGGTGTTGATTAATGAGACAATAAGGATGTCTATACGTGTTCATTCCACATTCCAGAAATAACAGCCAAATATCCTATAGTTCGCACCCTATACTCTTCAAACGTTTGCTTATACATCCATCCATATATAGACATTCATACATATGAACACACGCGCGCAACACACACACACATACAAACACTTCTATATACTCACGTACATCTATTAAAAGAAACATAGGTATAAAGACCTTTACTTACAAAGATAATACACCAGTATTTACACATATATATACAGTGGTATACATACACACATATATGTCACTGTATGTATCTCCTATATTATAATTAGAAGACAGTTAAAGTTTAAATAATTTGCCAAAAAGGAGAATTGCTTTTCCTTGCCCCCTATAGGGGGAAGAGGGCAATAAACGGGTCTTTTTAATCCTCAGACCGCTGCTTTGATCGTTGCGTTAAAGACACCCATAAAACGCTAGAGAGAGCAGCTTAAATCACTATGAAAGGCGTATTGGAGGAAATGGACAATTTGGCAGGGATCGCTTCAGTTACAGGTGTAATAAAACAATTATGTCTGACCTCACTCACAGCATGTGTGTGTATACACACACACACACGCACGCACACGCACACACACACGCACACTCACACTCACACGCACACGCACACACATACGTCTGACTTTATCAAGTTGTCTATTTACTTTACATATATTTCTATCTGTCTGTCTACCCATCTATCTATCTATCTATCTATCTATCTATCTATCTATCTATCTATCTATCTATCTATCTATCTATCTATCTATCTGTATGCTGGTAAATACGGTATTCCACTAACATTGATATAGTTTTCTTAGCTAGGCATATCATAAAAATGTTTCCGAGGAAGATATCTTGTCTAATTGATTGAAAACATCCAGTAATTTGACATTTTGTTGATTTTCTTGATGCCATCCAAACGATTAGAAAAGTTGTCAAATCTTATAATATAGTTCAATGCATGAAAACATATCGATGAATTTGTTTGGCATTTATTTGATCATAATTCTGTATAGTCAAATCTTATAATGGGTATTGCACACAACGTTAGTAACGAAAGGAAAAAAAAAAGTACAATTTGTCGTAAATTTATTACATTTCGAAAGTAATCAATACTATAAAATTTCAATTGTAATTTTCATATAATTTTGAGTTTGAAATTTAGCAAAACAAAATTAAAAATCTAAAACTAGATGAAGAGAGTAAAGAATATAAAATCGTTGAACTGTAGAAAAATGATGGGTATTCCACCACTCATTTTTTCTTTCACTGTCTATTTATCTATCTATCTATCTATCTATCTATCTATCTATCTATCTATCTATCTATCTATCAATCTATCTATCTATATACATACATATATATAAATATATATGTGTATATATATATATATATATATATATATATATATATATATATATATATATATATATATATGTATATAACTATACACATAAATATATATATATATATTTATATATATATGTATATGTATATATATATATATATACATATATACATATATATATATATATATATATATATATATATATATATATACAGTTTTCAATGCAATCTACCTTAATGAAATTTTGAATACAGTGGAAAGAAGAGAAATCCGACGTTTTGGGATTGAAGTTTTGCTACTGAGAGGAAGAGAGAGAGAGAGAGAGAGAGAGAGAGAGAGAGAGAGAGAGAGAGAGAGAGGGAGAGAGAGAGAGAGAGAGAGAGAGAGAAAGGCAGACAGACAGACAGACAGAAAGCCGGTGATAGCAAATGTTTTCTCAAAACATTTCTTTAGTAATCTGTGGTTATTAATATAATGTGGTGAGCTTGCAGAATCATTAGCACACCGGGTACGATGCTTAGCGACATTTTGTCCGTCTTTGCGTTCGAAGTTCAAATTCCGTCGAGATCGACTTTGCCTTTTATCACTTTAGGGAACTCGATAAAATGAATACCAGTTATTTACCCTTCCCCACGAAATTACTGGCCTTGTGCCAAAGTTTGAAACCAATGTGTGGAGTTTAATAACCTGTTGGTTAACTGAATTATTGTAGTATTGTACAAATTCATTTCTAGGCAGTGTTTGTTCAGGTTCGTTCTTTATCGTATGAATTCCTAGTCAAGTGTAACGCTGTTCTCTGGGCCTCATTTGTCTGTCTCTGTCTGTCTCTCTCTCTTTTAGTGACCATTCCGTGATAGTCCAGGTCTTACTAGAAGACATCTGTTATATGTCAAAGCGAAGGCAAAAGCATGAAGAATCAATGATAAATTAATAATATTTTTACTATAAATTTGAAATTTCTGTGATATCATCAAACTGACCAAACGGGATTCAAAATGTCAGCGATGTTTTTTATCTTCATTAATTTAAATTCAATTATTTCTATTGTTGTTATTTTAGAAGTTTTATACAACGCTGGTATCGATATCTGTCAAGAAAGTTGATTGGAATCAACATAAATTGCCCAAATAATTTACCGGTCGAGTACAAATTTGTAACCTCGTATCGATAAAGTGAAACTCATATGAATTATAATTAACAATAATGAAACTTCCCTCCCCCACTTAATTGATTTTGGTTATAAGCATCCGAATTGACCAACAGAATGACTTACACATTGAGGT
>NC_142943.1:35127677-35130177 GCF_046866305.1 Octopus bimaculoides | reverse complement strand
GAATCATTTGTATAATGGACAAAAATCTCTTGCAGTATTGAAAGTATAAGAAAGGACTATTTTGCAAACTTCATTAGCTTACAGCTGTTTCCGTCTATGCGATGTGGTGAATAAATAATTGAGCACTTGAGTAACACCTGATGAAACTGTGGGATTTTATTCAGGCACTTAACTAGGCTTCCATCACACCTTATAGGGGAAACAGCTGTAAGCTAATGAAGACCGTCGTTTATTCTTTTGTCTTCCCTTTTCTTAGTACCGCACTGTACTCCAGGAACGCGTCATTCAAAGACACGTTATACAGAGTTCTCCACCAGGTTATTACTATCGCGAAGATTAAGCGAAATATGTACTATTACACATAAACACACACAGAGAGAGAAAGAGAGAGAATGGGGAGAAAAAGAGAGAGAATGGGGAGAGAAAGAGACAGTGACAGATAGATAGATTGTGGAATAGACAGATAGACAGATAGACAGATAGACAGATATACTTACACATACACAAATATATGCATAATATACTTGCCTATGTGTGTCGGCGTGTGTATGTGTTTAAAAATCTCTGAGAGGCTCTAGACGCACAAACACGTGCAGAAAATACTATGCGTAACGAAAAGTAAACAGAAAAGATATAAAAACGACATAAAAGTAAAAAAAATAAATAGATAAAAAAAAAAAAAGACAACGAAAAAACGAAACCAAAAAAATATAATATTCAAATCTCCTGAACCAAACAATAAACGAGAGACGCTTGCCAATAAGCGGCTATCAAAACATCATATAGTCATTAGGGCATATATGATGATGTTGATGATGATGTTGATAATGATGATGGTGGTTGTGACGATGTTAGTGAGGATGATGATGATGATGATGATGATGATGATTATCATGATGAGGAGGGGTAGGAAAAGAATTTCTTTTATTAGCCACAGGGATGTGTATGAGAAGGAATAATGAGGAGAATAATTGTAACAATGAAAAATATATTAAATGATAATGAAGATAATGAAAATAATACCTGAATTATTAACTTTAATTTTTTTATAAATAAACGACTAATAATTTCAAATTTTGGCACAATGCCAGCAATTTCGGGTATGGGAGATAAGTCGATTACATCGACCCCTGTGTTCAACTGGTACTTATTTTTATCGACCCCCCGAAAGGAAGAAAAGTAAAGTTTGACCTCGGCAAAATTTGAACTTAGAACGAAAAGATGGACGAAATACCGCTCAGCATTTTGCCCGGTGTGCTAACGATTCTGTCTGCTCGCTTGCTTAGTAAACGACTAATTATAAAAGTAATTTCTTTATGTTTATTAAACAACGATTGAAATAATTCGTTCTATTAGAAACACAAGGCTGAAATCTTTTCGGTGGGGTGGTGAGGACACAAGTCGATTCATCGACACCATTACAAAACTAGTACGTCTTTTGTCGACTCCAGAAAAATGATAGGCAAACGTTACCTCGATAGCATTTCAGCAAGAAATCCCGCAAACCGTTTTGTCCAGCGTTCTAACTATTCTGCCGGCTCACCGACTTTATAATATTTAGAATAATTTTTAAAATCCATAGGATTGAAAATACAAGACTGAAGATGTATTTTATTGTATTTCTTTTTACATTTTCTCAATATTGTAGAAATAAAAAGTTATTTTTTAAAATAACGCTATTTTACGAAAACATTAAACTATCTTACGAAACATTACAAGTAACAATAATGATTTTTTGGGGATTTTTTTTCTTTTTTAATGTAGCATGCCCGTGTAGTAAAGAAGCACTCTTAATAACCATGTAGTTTCTGGTTCAGTCCCACTGCTCGATGGCTTGTAAATTGTCTATTACAATAGCCCTAGTGCAACTAGTGACTTGTGAACGAATTTTCTAGAAGAAAACTCTGTGGAATCCCGCTGTATATATATATGCATGTATATGTGTGCGTGTGTGTGCGTAAGTGCGCGCGCCCTTGCGCTTGTTCACCCCCATACTGTTTGACAACCGGTGCTGGTGTGTTTATGTCTCCAGATTTACAGATTCGGTGAAAAGGACCGTTAGAATAAGTACAAGATTTTAAGAAGATCTGGGGTCAATTCCTTCTACGAAACACTGCAATGATTGAAATAAGCAAAAAATTAATGATAGAAAGGTAGAAATAAGATCATCATCAGTAGTGGTAGTGGTAGCAGCAGCAGCAGAAGCAGCATCAGCAGCAGCAGTAGTAGTAGTAGTAGTAGTAGTAGTAGTAGAGATACAAAATATTAACACTAATGTCCACGGGCATATGGCGCAGTGGTTAAGAGCGCGAGCTACTAACCCCAAGATTCCGAGTTCGATTCCAGGCAGTGACCTGAATAATAATAATAATAATGATGATGATAATAATAATAATCAGAAGAAGAAGAACAACAACAACAACAATAATAATAATAATAATAATAATAATAATAATAATAATAACAATAACAATGATGATGATGATGATGATGGTTTCAT
>NC_142943.1:35105177-35112677 GCF_046866305.1 Octopus bimaculoides | reverse complement strand
AAATACACACATATGGATGCATATATACATGTATGTATTATATATGTATATATATGCATATATGCATATATATATATATATATATATATATATATATATATATATATATATATATATGTGCGTGTGTGTGTGTATGTGTGTGTGTATGTTTGTGTGTGTGTGTGTGTGTGTGTGTGTGTGTGTGTGTGTGTGTGTGGTGTGTAGCTAGCAATTAATTCTGGAGATGCCTACAGCTAGTCACAATGATTTGTTATCTCACCGCTGAAACACTACAGCTCCTGTTTGCTTGGTGTTGGCGATGGAGCTGGCGGCGGGGGGGGGGGGGGGGGGCTGGCCTGGCCTGGGCTGAGCTGGTTTGATGGTGATTTTCATATTTTAGTTTTGTTGTTATTGTCGTCTTGGTTGTTGGTGGCTGTTTGTGGTGGTAATATTGGTTATGGTAGTGGTGGTGCTAGTGGTGCTAGTGGTGGTGGTGGTGGTGGTGGGGGGGGTGATTTTGGTAGTGGTGGTTTTGTAAGAGTAGGAGTAAGTTTGTTGTCAATGGATGTGAGGACAGTGAAAGTGAAAGTGGTAGTTATGATGATAATGATAAGGAGGAGGAGAGAAGGATTAGAGGAGAGGAGGAGAGGAGGAGGGGAGGAGAGGAGGAGGAGGGGAGGAGGAGGGGGAGGGAGGAGGAGAGGAGGGGGAGAGGAGGGGGAGAGGAGGGGGAGAGGAGGAGGAGGAGAGGAGGAGGAGAGGAGGGGGAGAGGAGGGGGGGAGAGGAGGAGGAGGAGGAGGAGGAGAGGAGGAGGAGGAGAGGAGGAGGAGGAGAGGAGGAGGAGCAGGAGGAGGAGAGGAGGAGGAGGAGGAGGAGGAGGAGTGGAGGAGGAGGAGCAGGAGGAGGAGGAGAGGAGGAGGAGGAGGGGAGGGATGTTGATGATGATGATGATGACATGATGATGAAGAAGAGGTGGAGAAGGGTGATGACGGATATGATGATGATGATATGATGATGATAGTGTTGATGATGATATGTTGATGAAGAGGAGGGGCTGGAGGAAGGGGTGATGATGATGATGAGGAGGAGGAGGAGGAGGAGGAGGAGGAGGAGGAGGAAGTGAAAGAGGAGGAAGCTGCTGCTGATGATGATGTTCATGATCATGATCATGACGATGACGACGACAACGGTGATGATGTGAGATGGTGATGATGATGGTGATGATGATGGTGATGACGAAGATGCGAAGGAGACCTAATGAAGATTGTCTTAATGATGGTGCTAAAACCGGGATGTGGCGTGGGGCACGTTGCTTGCCGTAGTTGTGGTAGTAATGATGGTGATGGTGGTGTGGCGACAATGCGAGTTTGGAATGTGGCGGTGGAGAAAATGCGGTGAGGACAACGAAAAGGAAGATAATTCTGGTTGTAATGATGAGGATGTGGACAACGGTAACGGGATGTGATATGCAAGAAGGAACGGAGCTGGGGTGAATTGGGAACAATGCTGGATGATGACGATGGTGATGATGATGATGATGACGACGAGGATGATGATGATGAGGTGGAGGAGAAGGACGGGTAAATGATGATGAGGGGTGGATGATGATGACGATGATGACGAGGAGGAGGAGGAGGATGTGATGATGATGATGATGAGGATGATGATGATGATGATGATGATGATGATGATAGAGACTTGATATTAAAATTTTACTGATTTGGTTACTTCATTGTTAAGTAGACCTTGTCGTTTCTTTCGGTCTTTGTCGTCCTCCTTCATAAGAAAATAAATTTATCTACCTATATATATCCACCTACTTACCTATCTATCTATCTATCTATCTATCTATCTATCTATCTACCTACCTTATTTTTCTCCTTTTTTTTCTATTTTCAAAAAAAGGAAAGGCTCTACAACTGAACAGCCTACTCGTAAAATTAACGTGCAAGTGGCTGAGCACTCCACAGACACGTGTACCCTTAACGTAGTTCTCGGTGAGATTCAGCGTGACACAGAGTGTGACAAGGCTGGACCTTTGAAACACAGGTACAACTCATTTTTGCCAATTGAATCGTGAGTCGAATGCCCTAACCACTATGCCATGCATCTTCATATATATATATATATATATATATATATATATATATATATATATATATATATATATATATATATATATATATATATATATATATATATATATATATATATATATATACATACATACATACATATATATATATATATATATATATATATATATATATATATATATATATATATATATATATATATATATATATATATATATATATATATATATATATATATGTATGTATGTATGTAGCTGTGTATACCAGAAATGATAGCTACTAGTAGATGTACATCTGCTACTGTTACCTTCAGGGTTCCACAAAGATTTTCATAATCTACTCTGTTTTAATTATAGTTGTTAATTAATTGCTATACTTATTAGTGCTACCATTTACGAATTACATACCAAATGTATGGAAAATGCGGAGAAACAGTTGCTTTATATCAAAGTTCCTGCGCGCAGTTCACTGTTATAATTCTGTGAAGCCTTGCGATGGATGTTTCAACTGCACTCAGATGCTGAAGTACAACGAATCCTCAGGGAATACCTTATTGGATTAACCTACCACAAAGGTGAAACACACATAGGAACTGTATATGTATATATATATACGTATGCGAGTGTGTGTGTGTGTGTGCGCACATATATATATATATATATATATATATATATATATATATATATATATATATATATATATATATATATATATATATACATACATATATAAATATATATATATCTATATATATATATATATATATATATATATATATATGTGTGTGTGTGTGTGTGTGTGTGTGTGTGTGTATGTATGTGTGTGTGTGTGTATGTATGTATGTATATATATATATACAGACCATTCTTATATGTATTGTGTTGACATTTTTAGAAATAACTGCTCTACGAATACAAAACATAAGACCATACGGGATGTAGATGAGCATATTTCTCAGGGGGCTTTATTAGAGACATCATGTCATAACAGTAAATGTTGTTGCATAGTAGTTTTATAAATGGTATAAATAATCATGACAAATTGCCTACAGAAATCAAAGGCGGACACACACACACACACACACACACACACACACACACACACACACGCGCAAGAACAGGATCATTGTATTCATGTATATATATATATATATATGTTAATGGTTATTATGGGCACTATATATATATATATATATGTACACACACACGAGCACATAATTTCCTTGTGACATGAAAGAATTCTTAAATGTTAATAGATTTGTCAACTTCTATAGACATTTGTCAATGCCTCACTCCGTCTATAGCTCTTTTTCATTTCCTCTCTCTCTCTCTCTTTCTCTCTCTTTACATATATATATATATATATATATATATATATATATATATATATATACATATAATGTTCGTATGTATGCATTTTATATATGAGTATTGACATATTACTATATGTAATATGTGTGCCTTTGAATATCTATACATATCTTTTTATCTGTCTATCTACCTATATGCCTATCGATATGTGTGTTTGTGTGTATCTACGTGTGTGTATTTGTGTGTTTATATATATATATATATATATATATATATACATATATACAAAAATACCTTCTATGTGGCATATATACAGTCACCTACACGTGGAATCTCCCTCAGTATATAGGCCACCCACTAACTCACCTATGCGCACACACACGTACACAAACACCAAATATAACAATATTTATCAAAAAACATGCCACCAACGTCACTATCTTGAATCAAATATATTAGTTTGCCACCCACATATATATTAGTTTGCCACCCCGTACACACACACACACACGTTCATATTTCGACGTAACATGTTTGTAGTAAACGTTTCTTTTATATAAGCCAATTAAGTTTTAGAGTCAAAACTTTGGGGCCACAGTTTCTTGTTTAAATGATATATCTTTAGTAAAATTACTAGTCACAGACTTGTGATTATTAAACGAAGCCAAAACATCATTTGTTTAGCTTGGTTATATTTCAGAGCATATGTTTGTGTTTATCCATTAAAATTGCGTGTGATGTGATAGATAGTAATGGTGGTAGTAAGGTTGTTTCTGTTGATAAAGATAATAACCAAGTAATTGTATATATATATATATATATATATATATATATATATATATATATATATATATATATATATATATATATATATTAGTATATATTAGTGGATATATGTATAGATAAATGCATGTTTGCTTGTATATGTAAATACATATATGTATTGACATATATGCGTCCACATATATGCATATCTCAGAGGAGAGAGGGGGAGGGGGGAGAGGGGAAGAGATGGAGAGAGAGAGACAGATAGACAGACAGACAGACAGAGACAAGTGAGAGAGAAAGACTGACGGACAAAGACAGATAAATCGATAGATAGATAGGTAGGTAGATAGATAAACAGATGGATTGAATGACTAACTGATTGATTCATGATAAATATACAAATAGATATGAAGATATATATGTCATTGTGCTACAAAATCTTAGAAGGTTTTAAATGGTTGTAGATAATCATCCAAGCAATGCAGGTGAGATTTTAAAGATAGTGCTCGTGTAAAAGAAGGCAAGATATTACACATCCTGTTCAGTGTGTCCGCTTCATATACAAGAACGCCCTATTGGTCACAACATTTTTCTCCAAATATCATGTTAGAAGCGTAGATAGGGTTTAAACGCATGGCAAAATTTGTTCTTAGCTCTGAATCCTTAAGCAAAGGAAACCTTCTGTTTAACATCACCATCAGGCCCTTAGGTGCGTTATGCGGTATTTCCATTGTTGCAGACACGTAGACCAGGTGTCTGCGTTGAAGCCATCGTCTTCTCTTTCTCTCACCAATCACGAAGGTCCTGAAAGAAGTACAAGATCATAGTCACTGCCCTTCCTTCCCTAACTAAGCGGCATAAAATACGTGCATACATACATGTGTGTGTGCATGTATGTATGTAAGAGAGATGCGTAAAGGTACATGACATCAACAAAAACCGACAACAGCAACAAACACACCAACCTTCGGCACACGCCTCTTGCGCATGAGATGACACCGTAACGGGGTGTTTGCGTGTTGGAAGTCACTATTGAATGTACCCCGGGTGGGTGTCCCATTATTGACGCATCACTTGCTATACTCAATGACACAAACAATTTCTTTTATTTTTATTTTTTATTTTCAAGTTAGGTACACGAAGTATAGCATAGGAATATATCGTTCACTTCTTTGAAACACGGTATATGTGTATGTACATATACATATACATACACACTCGTATATATTACCCACTGGTACACACTCACACACACACACACATATGTGCATAGGCACGCACACACACAAACACACATGGTTCTGTGATTCAGATGTTTCCTTCCCTATCTCATGTTTCGGGATTCAGTTCAACTGCATGGCACCTTGAACAAGTTCATTTTAATATAGTCTCGGAGCGACCAAAGTCCTGCAAGTGTATTTGGTAGGCAGAAACTGAAAGAAGTTGCCGCAATATATATATATATGTATATATATATATATATATATATATATATATATATATATATATATATATATATATATATATATATATATATATATGGTACTTTTATATATGCTTAAAGCTGATGGCGATCACCGTGCAATGACTAAGGAAAAATAGTCTAATAGAGGAGTATATAAGCCCTCGACAAAATAAAAAGAAGGCTTTCCTATCCCACGCACATAGGAATGCCTTCTTTTTTTCTGTCGAGGGCTTATATGCCCTTTTATTAGACTATTTTCCCTCATACCAATCCCCAGGCTAAAAGGGTAAAGACCCCCTTCTGTCATGAATGACCAATGGAATTGCGCCTAGAAAGTTACCATTCGCGGCACAAGTCCGGGCACAAGATTGTTTATTGCTTATGGAAGAGCAGCAGTCGCCCATGCATACCAGCTTCCCCTCTCATCTCCACCGATGTTATCCAATGGGAAAACGAAGGCCGATACAGCTTGGCACCAGTGACGTCGTAACTCATTTCTACATCTGAGAGAACTGGAGCAACGCGAAATAAAGTATCTAGAATACAACTCAATACTTCATGATTGTGAGCCCAAAGCTCTAACCACTGAGCCATGCGCCTTCACCATAACAATCCCTACCGTACCGTTTTAAATATAGGGATGAACACCTTGCAACAATGTGTGTAATGGTATACTACGCCCCCCCCCCCCAAAAAAAAAATGAAGATTGGATGCGGATGTCTAGAGAAACTTTGATAATTAGCCTGAATGGTTGAGTTCAAATTCCGACTTTGCCGTTTATCCTTCCGTGGTCGATAAAATAAGTATCATTTAAACACTGGAGTCGATGTAATCGATTTATCCCTACCCCACAATTGCTGGCCCTGAGCCAAAATTATTATCATCATCATCATTATTATTATTATCATTATTATTATTATTATTATTATTATTATTATTATTATTATTATTATTATTATTATTATTATTATTTGCCTTTTTAGTTGTTGGATACTGAATTTTATTTCAGTTCTGTTTGAGATTATCTCAGGTTTTAATAACGTTGATTTTTAGCGTGTGGTGTAACTGCGTGTCAGAGAATGCCTTATACGATATGCCATATTTCGCTGGATATATTTATTACAGAGCTTATGATGGGGACAGCAATGTTGATTGACTTAGAGTGATGAGTGATGTGTGTGTGTGTGTGTGTGTGTGTGTCTGTGTATGTGTATGTGGTTGTGCAAATTCTTTACGATGCAAAGGAAGTTTTGTTGTAATGCTGATGTAGTCCCACTTTTGTTATCTATATTATTTGAAAGCAAGAAGGTGTTGAGTGCATTGAATACCTCCTACAATGAAGGTGCTTGTATGAGTGTTAACATGCTGCAGTTGTTGTGTGTGTAACGTGTTGTTAGGACCGTTGATGTGGTTAGTGCTGAAATATACATACATACATACAAACATGCCTGCATGCATATATATATATATATATATATATATATATATATATATATATAAAACCATATTCTTGTACTTTGTATGATTGGGTCATATTTTGAAAGCCGGCATTGTGATGTCGTATCGTCAACGGTTGTATTATCCATGTATTAGATGCAGGGTTTTTTTTTTTCAAATATATTATTATATGCCATGGGACCACTCATGTGGTGAAAGGATTTGTCTAATTTGATCTCTGTTATAATTTGGAAGAGTGGTGTTCTTTGTTGCAATACTATGAATGAAACTGGTGTTCTGTGTTGAAGTAACAAGAATGCTTTTTGAATTGTTGCTACGTGAACGTCATGATCGATTATCATAGTTTTTAGTTCCATATTTATGCATCGTAGAATTTCAAAATGTCTGTGTCTAGTATATTTTAAGCAAATTCTGCGCCTGTG